>NC_090727.1:43995290-43997790 GCF_036898095.1 Palaemon carinicauda
TATTCTGTTTTCCCTGGAATTGGTAATAGATTGACAGCTCTCCTCCAAACACAGAATAATTTTTGCTCTGTTTAACTAAATCAAAGGAAACTAGTTTCTCTCTGATGTCTTTGTTTCATTTGATTTTATAATCTAACAACCGGAGCTCTAGTTCGCTTTTTCCCGTTTTGAGCAAACCTCGTTTCATTGCTGCTAAATTTGTATTTCATCTCGTCAAAGGATTGTTGTTACTTGAATATTTGCTGAACTTTTATTTTCTACTGCTGGATATGAAACCCTGTACTTTTATTTTCTACTGCAGGAGAAAATAGGGGTTTTAAAAATTGTTTATACATATTATTATCATTATCATTATCATTATCATTATCATTATCATTATCATTATCATTATCATTATCATTATCATTATCATTATCATTATTATTATTTTCATTTTCATTTTCATTGTTTTTGTTATTGTTATTGTTATCTGCTAAGCTACAAGTTATGTTCGAAAACAGGGTGCTTCAAGTTCGAAAACAGGGTGCTTCAAGCCCAAGGGCTACAGCAGAAAAAATAACATTGTTACTAGCTAAGGTACAACCCTCGTTGAAAAAGCAGTATACTACAAGGCCAAGACTTCAACAGAACAAAAATAGAATTATTACTAGTTAAGCTACAGCCATAGTTGGAAAAGCAGAATGCTATAAACCTAAGGGCTTCAACAAAAACACAGTATCATTACTTCCTAAGCTACAATCCTGGCTGGAAAAGCAGGATGCTATAAGCCCAAAGGCACAAATAAGAAAAATGGTCCAGTGATGAAAGGAAGTAGAGAAATAAATAAACAATAAAAGACGCAATGAACAATTGATATAAAATATCCTAAAAACCTTAACGGCATTAAATTAAATCTAACATATATTTCTTTAAAGCCTCAGATGAGATAGTATTTTTATCCTCGTAAACATGTAGGTTCACAAGCATATAAATGAGAATCCCACAAAAAAAAAAAAAAAATAAAAAAAAATATAACAGCTGAAATCTCCAACAGGATAAAAACCTGAAAACAATATCCCTTGAAAACACCTCAAGAGTCTTCTTCACTTTAGGCCGCCTGGTCTCCACAAATCACCCAGCGATTACGATCTAATGATCTTCGTTCCAAATGATTCGGCGTTGAATGGGAACACTAAATCACAAGAGTTTTTTTCATGTTAGTGGCTTTGAGCCTCTCACGGTTTCTGTCATTAAGGCTTGGAAAATGAATGTGAAAGTAGGAAGCATCTTCGTGGATATTCCGATAGTTTTTCGCTTCGTGTTTTGAGAAATTATTTTTCTGTTTTATTTCGTTTCTCTCTCTCTCTCTCTCTCTCTCTCTCTCTCTCTCTCTCTCTCTCTCTCTCTCTCTCTCTCTCTCTCCAAACACACACACGCTCACAAAAAAAAATCTTCAGTCTTTAAGTCACTAGGATAGTATGGTTCCAGATATTACAAGAAACTAGAGGGGCACTCAGTAGAGCGCAGACCTACGCTGCAGTAGCTTACTTATCAACCCATTGCTTGATCTTGACCTTGACCTTTGACCTTAATATGTATTGATTAGCTTGGATTTTCATACACTAATATGAACCAAGTCTGAAGTCTCTGTGGCAACGATGTCCAAACTTAAGGCTCATTGCGTAAATTGGATATTTTTGCTTGACTCTGATCTTGACCTTTGACCTAGACCTTAATCAATCTAATAATTCATGTTTTTACGTAATGATTAATCCCTGTAAGTTTCATTACCATACGATTAAAATTGTGGCCAGGAAGCTGTTCACAAACAAACACACTCACGCAAGCTCATAAATAGGGGCTAAAACATAACCTCCTCCAATTTCCTTGGCGGAGGTAACTATAGTGTTTGTAGAAAACTCAAACTACAGGCCGATGAACGTAAGGCAGGGACGTTTCCTATAAGAAATTATTAAATGATGATTTATTATTTAATTTTTTGATTTTTCATTTTTCATTGATGCAATGAAAGATAGAAATAAAAATAAATCGCATTGTTAAGCAATTAGGGAAACGAGCTGCTCTTATATCTGATATCTAAAATGAGAGTCTTTCTTCAACTCTCTTCCTCTCTGCTATTGAAAAGAAAGAATCAATGGGAGAAACTCCAATGTCAGACTAATGCAATTGAGTCCTTTGACCTGACTCCTGGTCTTATTGACTCTTCCATTCCCAATATAAGAATAAAAAAAGGTTAATGACGGATATCCTCCTGATCTAATAAACCTTATCTGGACGAGATTTCGTACCATTGCAGAAGGCCATTATGTTGCATTCACCTTTTAAAGGCAGGTCAACTTTATAGTCTGCTTCAAAGCCGGAAGTTCATTAATCAGTCCTTTGCAGGAGAAAGGGAAGGTGTAGGTTTCAGGTTTCGAGTAGATTGATATAGAGTGGGAAGTTCAATAGTGAGATTCTAGTTCATTCGTCTTCCTATTTTATTCTTAAAGTTATATTATCT
>NC_090727.1:44002790-44005290 GCF_036898095.1 Palaemon carinicauda
ACATCAGCAAAAAGGGTTGCCTTTTCCTTTGGACAGTGAGTGACTGAGCCATCTGGTTTAAGTAAAGGAGGAACTGTTGCATCGACACCAAAGAGTGCAGATTTATAAATACATACAGATTTTGTTTGACCGTGACCTTGACCTTTGACATTGAACTTCCATAATTTAATCACTTCCAGTTTTTTAAATAAGAGTTAATCACCTCAAGTAAAATTACTGCACGATTAAAATTGTGGCCAGGAAGCTGTCCACAAACAAACACACACACACAAAAATAAACCATACAAACAGGGACGAAAACATAACCTCCTTCCAACTTCATTGGCGGTGGTGTAAATCGTAGAAGGATTTATAAAAAGAGTTCCTGACTTCCATATTCTGGAAACATAAATATGTTTATCGAGTCAGTAAATATGATACGCAATAGGGCCTGTTATTACCCTCCAGTTGGTATTTATTGGAATACCTTAGCATATTATTACCCTACTCCATACAAGATTCTTCGAGAGCAGATAATGATATGGGTATTAAGATATTGCGCATACGTAATGTGGTTTTCGAAAAATATATACGACTATGTTCCAATGTTTATTATTCCAAAATGGTTGATAGTTATTTCTTATTTAACAAGAATCCACGGGCCATAAATATATATATATATATATATATATATATATATATATATATATATATATATATATATATATATATATATATATATATATATATGTATGTATATATATATATATATATATATATATATATATATATATATATATATGTATGTATATATATATACATATATATGTATATATTTATATATATATATATATATATACACATATATATATGTATAATATATATATATATATATATATATATACATATATATATATACATCTGTATATATTGTATATATATGTATGTGTGTATATATATTCTATATATATTGCATATTTATATTGTGTATATATATACATATATATTATATATATATATATTATACATATATATATATGTATATATATATATATATATATATATATATATATATATATCTGTATATATTGTATATATATGTATGTGTGTATATATATATTGTATATATATTGCATATATATATATTGTATATTTATATTGTGTATATATATATACATATATATATTTATATATATATATATATATATATATATATATATATATATATATGTATTTAAATATACACACACATATATATATATATATATATATATATATACATATATATGTATTTAAATATTCACATATATATATATATATATATATACATATATATATATATTTATATATATGTATATATATTTATATACATTTGAATATATATAAATATATATATACATAAACTCTACATATATATATATATATATATATATATATATATATATATATATATATATATATATATATATATATATATATGTAGGTGTGTGTGTGCTTGTTTTACTATATATTTCTATGCACCGTGTTGCTCTATAAACTTTATGCCTATGGTATTTTAAAAACAACACATATATCTCACATCCTTTACCCTTTATGTATAACTGCCCGTCTCTATTTTTTTTAGGTAAATACATTGTAATTCTCACCCCCCCCCCCTCTGAATTATTGAAAGCTAATATAAACTATATATAATAGGAAGATAATGTCAACCTAACGACTAAGTAAAAGCATATTTATATGTATATTCTATAGAACCACGTCCTTCGGCATTGTAATCCCTTCCTTCCCCCACATCACAAAACTTCCGCAGCTCCTTTCCCATTCACAAAGTAAATATTCCAAAAGTTTATTTGGATCCTGTAAACAGCCTCCGGAGGTCACATCCAACCTCAGCAGACTTGGCAAGTTTAACGAAGTTCTAGCCGCTATGTGGACATACCCCTCTTAACAAGTTAGGTTTCATGCGATAAGTTGAAGGATACCTCTCTCTCTCTCTCTCTCTCTCTCTCTCTCTCTCTCTCTCTCTCTCTCTCTCTCTCTCTCTCTCCATATAATTGCATTCTATGAAATGCTTCAATATCACCCTTTTACAAGTTTTCCTTATCTCAAATAAGCAAACGTTTAATTTAAAAAAAGGGGGAGTTTTATCATTTCACTCCATCAGACATAAACTACAATAGCTTTCCCACCACCCAAGAACATTAAAGTTAACTCTCTCTCTCTCTCTCTCTCTCTCTCTCTCTCTCTCTCTCTCTCTCTCTCTCTCTCTCTCTCTCTCTCTCCCCATATAATTGTTTTCTAAAAAAATATTCGATATCAACCTTGTATAAGTATTTTTCTCCCATAAGCAAAGATTCGCTTATGAAAAAAAGGGAGTTTTAACATTCAACTCCATCAGACATAAACTAAAATGACCATTCCTCCCCTCAGGAACATTAGGATTAACTATATCCTATACGCACGTGAGTGTGTTTACGTATGTATCTAGGATTGCATATATACATACATGCATGATAAATGC
>NC_090727.1:44007790-44012278 GCF_036898095.1 Palaemon carinicauda
TTCGTCACGAGTGGAGGCGTTGATGGAGGTTTTGAAGGTCATGAAGTGGCTGTCCATAAGGGCACGAAGTAAGTTCACCTCACGAGGAGAGCTGTCTGCGGCAGGTTGCAGGCGAGTGATACTGGTCATTTTCCCGAGGGTGAGCGAAGCCCTTTGGTCCCCCAACGGTTGTTGAGAGAGCTGAAAAGGCGTTGCTATACGGGCGGCTGGCGACGGCGAGTACTGCTGCAGAAGGTATGCGTTGACGGCGTCATAGTAACGGTGAGAGGCGGGGGGTGGGGGAGGCGGGAGGAGCGAGTCACTCCGGGGTCACCAATGTGACGGAGCCGAGAGAGGGTATTGTGAACTCAAAGGCAGATTGGAAACGACTGAGTTATATATTAAGGAACACTCTTCTTTATATACAAAACCTCAAGGCAACAGGACATAACATGTTCGAGAGACAGACAATGTTCAGAGCAAAACAGCAGACATGAATTTTCATGTTCGTTTGAGTGCGAGGGAAGAGCGAAGATACAAGCATAATATATACAAAAGGAATTATGTACAATTGTGTGACACACGGTTGGTACAAGAATCAATTGATTCATAACTCTGGTCACAGCTATTTGAGAGTTTGTTTTTCTCCCCAAATAATTCTTCTCCAACAAAGGGGTTAGCTACAGCACTGTAATTGTTCAGTGGCCACTTTTCTCTTGGTCAGGGTAAAAGAGACTTTTTAACAATGGCAAACAGGTCTTCTAAGACGGACACTCCAAAATCAAACTATTGTTCATTAGTCTTGGGTAGTGGCATAGCCTCTGTATCATGGTCTTCCACTGTCTTGGGTTAGAGTCCTCTTGCTTGAGGGTACACTCGGGCACATTATTCTACCTTTTGTTTTGCTAAAGGTTTTATCGTTTATAAAGGAAATTTTTATTTCAATGCTACTGTTCTTAGAATATTTTATTTTTCCTTATTTCCTTTCCTCACTAGGCTATTTTCACTGTTGGAGCCACTAGGCTTGTGGCATTTTGCTTTTGCAGCTAATATTTGTAGCTAAATTAGTAGTAATAATAGTAATAATGATAATAATAATAATGACAATAATGTAATGATTCTCGCATATTGTGAGCCGATAGTTTTTATACCTTTTGTATATTTAAGAAGGTGACATACTCGTACAACGTACTGTAAAACGTAATTTAAAGGTCTATCATCGTTAAAGACAAACTTTTCTGGAAAAATATCGATTAAGAAAAATTTGTCCTCAACTTCTTCCTGTTTCCCATAGATATCAATACATTGATAGGTTGGTAGCATGACAAAAGGCATTGGAGAGGGCGCATCAGGCAACCGACCCCTTAATGTAGGGATAAGGGTGCGGAGGAAGAAGAGGTTAAAGTCCTCGAACTTTTCTTAATCGATGTTTTTCAATGAAGAGGAAACGCAAGATCATGGCCGCCTGTTCCTCCAGCAATAGCCCGTAGGTTTCGTAAAGTTAATGTCTCCAGTCGTGATCAAAGAGACTGAGAACCAAAGGCAAAGCTTAATCTAAATGCAAAACAGTTGAAAGTTCTCGCAGCCACAACTCGAAAGAGACCAAAGGCCTGGGGGAACCTGAAGTAACAGATTAGTCTGGCATAATCTATTCTCGCAGTCTCTGGGAAACTTACTCTGTCAACGTCTGCCTCTGCATTCGATTTCTTGGAAGGAATTGCTGTATCCAAACATCAGATACGCGGTCGATGTTTTGGATGCAGAAAACAAATGAAGAGAGTTTGAAATCCTTGTTGATTAGAACTCGGGCAGTTGAAAGATTATAAAATTATGAACTAAGTAGATAGGCAGGTGAAGTAAAGGTTACAGAGTGATAAGAGTGTAAAGACTGAGATGAAGTGGACACATGTTGAAGATGAATGGTGGGGAGGGAGTAAGGAGGGCTTGGGAAGAACATGTTAAGGGGAGAAGACCAAGAGGAAGGCAGAGAATTAGAGGGCAATATAAGGTGAAGGATGCTATGGAGAGAAGAGGTTTGAATGCCTCTGATAGATGGTATTGGAGAAGGTGCACCAGGCAACCGACCCCTTAATGTAGTGCTATCGGTGGGAAGGAAGTTGAAGACGTTGAATGCAATTGTACTGAAATCCTATGTTCCATGGTTATAGGCATGCATATGTATAATTCTACAATTTATATGAAACTTCCATTAAAAGAATATCATTTCTAAAGGAACTTGGTTTGATTTCACCAGTTGTTTCTATCTTGTGCTTTTAAATCAATACCTCTCAATTCATCATCTACTCCACGTTTCATAGTTCTCAGCTTGGGTCTTCCAACTCTTCTAGTGCGTTGTGGAGCCAAGTTTAAAGATTGATGAAGTAATCTCTCTTGGGGAGTACGTAAAGCATGCCCAAACCATTTCCATGTACCCCTCACTATGATCTCATCCACATATGGCACTCAAGTAATCTCTCTTCTAGTTTCATTTCCAATCCTGTCTTGCCATTTAACTCACAGTATTCTTCATAGGGCTTTATTCTCAAATTTACTAAAGCTGTTGGTTATTGTTTCAGTGTCATTATAATATGATGAGAAATCTTATCTAATTAACTAGAAACTAATAACTATATAAATAGCCAGGGGATTGTGATTTGTTATAAAAATTGTTAAAATAATAACGCAATCACATGAATTTGAGGATACAATTATGCATTGCATTCATAGATACATTTTTGCACAAACTCTCGGGACCTTTAAATGAAGGTCAAGAAATGACGGCCAAGGTTTTTCACGGAAATATTCCTACTGGAATTATGGAATTTCGTCCAGCTGGAATTCCAGTGGAACCATCATGACAGCCCAAAAACGAGTCTCTGGTCATCCATTATTCATATTGACAGTTGCTGCATCTTTGTTGACATCCGAAATTCTGTTCGACCAAACCTTTTTTTTTTTTTTTGTTCAGGGTGCTGGATTTTTGCTTAGATTCCAACTTCGAGTTAAAAAAAAAAAAAAAAAAAGTAATTAACGAGATTCTTTTTTATTTATCTATTTTTTTTTTTTTTGGATAGAAATTTTGAAAAAAAAATCTGATTAAGGAGGAGAATATATTTAGTATTAAGAAAATTAGAGATTAGATGTTAAGAATTCATTACAGACATCTAATATTGGAAATTTTGAAAAAATATGTGATTTAAAAAAGATTAGTTTCAGAATTTTATATGTTAGGAATTCATTGCAGATTTCAAATACTAGAAATTTTTGGAAAAATATATGATTAATAAAGAGAATATATTTAGTATTAATAACATCAGAGATTAGATGTTAGGAATTCATTGCAGAATCCAAATACTATAAATTCAAGGAAAAATATGATCAATATAGAAAATATTTTTAGTATTCATAGAATTGAAGATTAGATGTTAGTAATTCATTGCAGATATCAAATATGGATTCAGTATTTAACATATTTTCCTCTAGACTGATATAGCTTTCAGAAAAGAAAAAATATATATATATATAAACTTGAAGCAAGGTAGAAAAATAAGAGTTTTAGAAAACGTGTTTTTGAGTATGTTGAGGAGGAATTTTCAATTGAAATGAAATGTCCTCAGAAAATAGGCAAAGAAATTTGTTTAGCTATGTAGGATGGATACGACTTGGGATAGTTAGAATAGCACGTATTCAGAACATAGGGTGTTTGTGATTTTTTGGAGAATACTAATATATATATATATATATATATATATATATATATATATATATATATATATATATATATATATATATATATATATATATATATATATATATATATAATTTATATATATATATTCATATATATGCATATATATACATATATATATATATATATATGTATGAATACAGTATATATGCATATATATATATATATATATATATATATATATATATATATATATATATATATATATATATATATATATATATATATATATATATATATATATATATATATATATATATATATATATATATATATATATATATATATATATATATATATATATATATATATATATATAAATATATATACATATATATATATAAATATACCTATATATGTATATATATATATATATATATATATATATATATATATATATATATATATATATATATATATATATATATATATACATATATATGTATATATATATATATAAAAGAAGCAAATGTGAATAAACATAATGTAACAGAAGAGTAAAAGTGTTGGAGGGACCAAAATTTTATAGTCTAGGAAATTGTCTGGAAGTTGCATGGGGGTGCGTGTGTGGGGAGGCTGTTGGGAGAGTGCCATATGTGGATGAAATCATGATGAGGGGTAGATGGAGATGGTTTGGCAATGCTCTTCGCACTCCCCAAGAGAGATTAGTTCACCAAACTTTCAACTGGGTTCCACAAGGTACAAGAAGAGTTGGAAGATCCAGACCTACATGGCTGAGGACTGTAAAGCGAAAAATAGAT
>NC_090727.1:44012324-44267324 GCF_036898095.1 Palaemon carinicauda
CCTAAAGACATGGAGCGAACGGCTGAGAGGTGGAGGAAATCCAGCACGGACTCCCTCCTCCACAGGGCCCTTACAACTCGGCCCTATAAGCCTCCAGCCCCGCCACAACAGCAGCAACAGCCTCGTAAGGCTCCCAAACAGGCACCGGCAGCTAAGAGAGTGGTGTCTAAGCCCCAGCCCTTTCCAGCCAAGGTCAAGAGGGGCGGTAAGTCCTCCAGGGGAGGCAAGACTCCCAGGGGTGGCGGCCGCGGCCGCAAGCCCTAGGGGTGGCAGTCCCCCTGCATGTCCACCTGTGGGGGGATGCCTTCAGCGTTGCGTCCGCAGGTGGCAGCAACACGGGGCCGATGCTTGGACGGTCTCAGTGATCGGCCAAGGTTATCGCGTCCCGTTCACGACATCTCAACCTCCCCTGACAGCGAATCCAGTGTCGTTGAGCTCCTATGCCACGGGATCGGCAAAGGGGCTGGCCCTTCAGGCCGAAGTCGAGACCATGCTCGAGAAGGGTGCTCTCCAGGAGGTCGTGGACGGCTCCCCAGGCTTCTTCAGTCGACTCTTTCTTGTAAAGAAGGTTACTGGAGGCTGGAGACCCGTCATCGATCTCTCACCTCTGAACAGGTTTGTCAAACAAACCCGGTTCAGCATGGAGACAGCAGACACGGTCAGACTTGCGGTGAGACCACAAGACTTCATGTGTACACTGGATCTAAAGAACGCGTACTTCCAGATCCCAATCCATCCGTCTTCCAGGAAGTACCTGAGATTCTGCCTAGACAACAAGATCTACCAGTTCAAGGTGCTGTGTTTCGGTCTCTCCACAGCTCCTCAGGTGTTCACCAGAGTGTTCACCCTGATTTCATCTTGGGCGCACAGGAACGGCATTCGTCTCCTTCGTTACCTGGACGATTGGCTGATCCTAGCAGACTCGGAGTCGACCCTTCTTCGGCACCGAGACAGGCTTCTGGATCTTTGCCAGGAACTGGGGATCGTGGTAAACCTCGAGAAGTCCTCTCTGCAGCCGTCCCAACGACTGGTTTATCTAGGCATGCTAATAGACACCAATCTCCACAAAGCCGTTCCTTCAGACGACCGGATAGCAAGGCTGAGGAGGGTGGCGGAACCTTTCCTCAGGCGAAAAGAACTCCCCGCCCAATCGTGGTTGCGTCTCTTAGGCCACCTATCCTCCCTGGCCCGTCTGGTTCCAAACAGCCGCCTCAGGATGAGATCCCTTCAATGGCGGCTCAAGTCCCGGTGGAATCAAGGATCCGATTCCCCGGACATTCTGATCCCAATGGGGTCTCTGGAACAGACGGACTTGCAGTGGTGGCTGGCCGACGAGAACCTGCGGAAGGGAGTGAGTCTTCTCGTCCTGCCCCCGGAATTGACTCTGTTTTCGGACGCGTCAAAAGAAGGGTTGGGGGCGCACGTTCTGAACCAGAGGGCCTCAGGCCTTTGGTCAGAATCAGAAAAGTGCCTACACATCAACCTGCTAGAATTGAAGGCTGTCTTTCTGGCTCTTCAGCAGTTCCAACGGTCCCTGGCGGGTCACTCCGTGGTGGTGATGAGCGACAACACCACGGTAGTGGCTTATATCAACAAGCAGGGAGGCACTTTTTCGCAACAGCTATCCCATCTTGCAGTAGAGACTGAGGTGGACCGAAACCCACTCGATAACACTATCAGCTCGCTTCATTCCTGGCAAGAGGAATGTGCTCGCCGACAGTCTGAGCAGGGCTTCGCAGATAGTGAGTACCGAGTGGTCTTTGGATCCTCAGATAGCCAACAAAGTCCTGACTTTGTGGGGTTCCCCGACTGTGGACTTGTTCGCGACAGCCTTGAACTTCAAGCTGCCCCTGTACTGCTCACCAGTCCCGGACCCCAAGGCACTCTGGCAAGATGCTTTCCAGCAACGGTGGGACAACATCGACGTGTACGCCTTCCCACCGTTCTGTCTGATGAGAAGGGTGCTCAACAGGACCAGACTATCGGTCAACTGTTCCATGACTCTATTAGCTCCGCTATGGCATCACGCGGAATGGTTTCCGGACCTTCTGCAACTCCTGACGGAACTCCCAAGGGAGCTTCCTCCACGACACGAGCTTCTCAGACAACCCCACTCCGGCGTCCCTCACAGGGCCGTGGCCTCGCTTCGGCTTCACGCCTGGAGACTATCCAGCGTCTCCTCGCGGAGAGAGGCTTTTCGCAACAGGTTGCGGAGAGAATGTCTCGGCACCTGCGAAGGTCCTCTGAGGGAGTCTACCAATCAAAGTGGAGAGTCTTTTGTGGTTGGTGTCGTGGAAGGGGTATCTCTCCACTCGATGGCACTATTCCAGCAATAGCGGACTTCCTCGTGTATCTGCGAGAAGAAATGCGCCTTTCTGTCTCGGCAGTGAAAGGCTATCGCTCAGCCTTAAGCTTGGCCTTCAGATTGAAGGGCGTGGATATTTCTTCATCGCTAGAACTCTCTTTACTCATACGTAGCTATGAGCTTACCTGCCCCCAGTCGGAAGTGAGACCCCCTCCTTGGAACGTGGTTCGAGTCCTCAGGTCTCTTAAGAGACCTCCCTTCGAGCCATTACGCCAGGCCTCCGATCGCCACCTGTCTTGGAAGACGGCTTTCCTACTCGCCTTGGCCTCGGCCAAGCGAGTTAGTGAACTTCATGGTCTCTCGTACGACATCGCCCATTCAAGGTGATGGGGGGAGGTAACGTTCAGGTTCGTCCCTGAGTTTGTGGCCAAGACTCAGAATCCTGGAGTGCCGGATCCTCGGTTCGACTCTTTCAGGATCGCGAGTCTCCGTTCTGTAACAAACGACCCAGACCAGCTGCTACTATGTCCAGTGAGGTGTGTGAGGCACTACTTGAAGAGAACGGCTGCAGTCCGTCCTCATGTGCGAGCTTTGTTTGTGAGCACAGGCAGGACAAAGAGGAGGGTCACCAGGAACACTATCTCAGCTTGGATTCGAAGGGTTATCTACCATGCCCTTATTCCTGACCCTCCTCCGTCACGTCGCCCTCGGGCCCACGATGTCAGGGGTATTGCTACATCCCTGGCCTTCAAGAGAAACTTCTCTGTGACGCAGGTACTTCAAGATGGGGTCTTGAAGCGTCAAACGACCTTCACAGCCCACTACCTGCAAGACGTGACCCACAGGAGCCTCGATACGTTTTCTATCGGCCCTGTGGTGGCTGCACAACAGCTGGTCTAACCTCAGGCTCCTTTTTGGACAAGTAGCAGTAGGTTGAGGGTGTTGTTACCCGGTCTTAGTCTGCGTGAATGAAAGAGTATGTCTGACCCTTACTTCTTTCTTCATTCTCCCCTCTCTTGGGGAAGCAGCATCCTGGTCCTCGCATAGCTGACCTCGACCTCTGCAGGTAACCCATGCTTCTTTGTGCTCCTAGTATTAAGCTTAATACTGTTGCGTCTCCCATACCCTGACGAGGTGGTATGGGGAACGTCCTATCCTAGAATTCCTATCTGAAGGTCTCAAGGTCAACTTCATAGGACGAGTCACACTCTCCTCCTCACACTGCTTATGTAGGCCACTCGTTCCTAGCGATGCTAGGAACTTGTGAGGTACAGGGGCTCCCTCTCTCTAGTGCTGCTCACTGAGGGATCGAGCCCCCGGGCAAGCCGAAGTCAGTAAGGCTGGGGACTTTCCACCCTTCCTAAGGGGTAAGTCACCCTTTGTAAATAGCGTGGTTTGTATTTCGGTTACGGAACAAATGACAAATTCGAAGATAATTTGTATTTTTCCTAACCATACAAACCTTAGCTATTTACACATATGTGCCCGCCATCCCTGACCCCCAAGTCAAGTCCTACCTCTAAGTGAAGTGAAGCAAGTCACCGGTGTGTGGAAGGGGGAGGGGTAGCAAGCTACCCTTCCCCACCCCCCGCTAACTAGCGCGGGGTTAATTAACCCTCGTTAAAAACTATTGGTTCGTCATTTCAGCTGCGCTAAAAGTAAACCCTTTGTAAATAGCTAAGGTTTGTATGGTTAGGAAAAATACAAATTATCTTCGAATTTGTCATTTTTTAGCAAAATGACTCACGGTGGTGCAAAAACTATTTGAGGGACAAGTGAATCATAGGTAATTATGGTATAGTTTCACTCCACTTATACTAGGATCCCCCATGATTTTAATTATAGAGAGGGAGTAGAAAACCTTATGAACAGCTGTTGTCCCGTAATGATCATGGTAAAAAAAATGAATGAGTAGGGAAAATATATGGTTCATGTAATGTGCAAGCAAGCCAAAGTGGAGCAGAGCCATTTGAGGTATGTAATGTAAATTATTGTATAGATAATTATGATATTTTGATAGCACAGCACATCCATGTACCCCGTGCAAAGAACTTGAGTCATTGAGATAATGTTTATTTGTTAGCAAAGTGAGTCATAAGATTACAAAAACCAGTTGAGGGACGTGTGAATCATATGAATTTATGATATATTTTCACGCCACTTTCAATGGAGCCCTCATCATTATGATGGGGGGAGGGTATGAAACTTATGAACAGCTGTTTCCCCCTAATAATCATGGTAAAAAAAAAAAATAAACCACAGCATAATGAGTTGGGAAAATATATGGTTCATGTATTTGGCCAGAAGGTAAATTATTATATATTTGCTGTTCAATTTATAGCTATACAGGAATACATTGCAAGAAGAGGGTGAGTGCTGACTATTTTGTCTTTCTTCTCTGTATGGCTAATGAGCCTTGGGCATAATAACTTAGGTATCGATTGACTAAAATGTGAGAGCCACTTACTTTTCTAAGTCCATTGTATACTTTTGAGACTTTTTGTGGGATACAGTACTTGAGTAGTTACTCAAGAGGATGGATTGTGCAGTGGATCCATTTACCACTTGCCAAAACAGAAGAGCAGTAAGATGAATGTTTTATGCGAGTGACGTAATGTGAATCACAGGTAAATCAGATACTTTACCTTCATGCCATTTACACGAACCATATAATTTTGCAACTCGTTATCTTGTGTTTATTATACATTTCTTATCATTCCTATTGCTGAAAATAATTTTTTTTTCCAAAACTCTGGTTTCCCACAGGGATCTCATAGGGTTGTTATTGTATGGGGGAGGGTTTGGACACCTTATGAACTGGTGGTTTGCTCCCTATATTCATTTTCAAAGTGGATAAATCATAAGATAACAATTAGGAAAAATATATGGTTCATGTATTTAGCTATAAATTAAAGTATCCTATATTTACCAAAGAACGGTTGTCTCAATTTTTTTGCGGCTTTACAAATCAATGGTGAATAATTATGCTTTGGTTATTGTTCTATGGATTTAGGACTTTTTCATATCTGATGTATTTACTAACTGACCTTTTGAACCCAATGAAACTTCCAAAAGTTTTATGCTACAGGTCTTGAAGTTTAATGTAACAACCATTTCTTAAACCCTATGGAGTTACTTAATGGTTGATATGTTTGTTGAAAATGCTTGTGGGGGAACAGAATATATAATAAGGTCATGTTCATTAACTTGCTGGCTGCCACTTGTGTAATAAGTGCTTTAGGGAGAATACAGTCTATTTATTCTGGCATTTAATCAGAGTAAGTGATGTATATAAGAAGCTCTTGTGATATGTACGTAAGAAGATCTGTTTAATGTCTACCAAGTGATATAGCGTCATTATTTATCAAATGGAATACTTACAGCGGATGAAGACTACAATCCATGAGGAATAGCACCTGAGGCTATGGTAGGTGGCGGTGTTTAGATGTGATACCGTACAATCATCTTTCACTGTTTTCCCCACCCTAATCCCAGGTTTCCTGTGACGCACTTGATACATGTATTTTTCTAGCCGAGTTTGGTGTGATGTATGCTCGTCTCTTTCATTCACTGTGTAATTCACTTTTTATGGTATCCCCACCTGTAAAACATCATTTCCCACTGAGAATCCACGTTAATTGGGCCATTTAAAGGGTTGAGAAAAGTAAAAACTAATGGTTGGAAATGCTGGACACATTAATATAGGGTTCACTTGTAAGAGAAGAAAATTAGTATCATATCTTCTAACAAACTATATTATCTAATATAAACAGACTATGTATCACAAAATATTTGAACAGCAATGAATGCTATATCTTCAACTTGGATGGGATAAATCAGGTTAACTGCAAGCGAAAAAGGGATTTTGACGAAGGAAAAATCTATTTCTGGGGAGAGACCTGTGGCGCCCGGTGAAAAGTCCTTCTTGTATACCTTTTCTGATAAAAACCTTCCAATTATACCAGAGAAAGATAAAAGCATGGAATGCTGAGGTTACAACCCTCGCGCGAGCACCTTTTGGGTGTCGTGTATAAAGCAAAGGCGCGTGAAATCCACTATTCACAGGTTGTCTTCCATTTAGTTAATTCCTTCGCCAAAGGGATGGGCCGATACAGAGGCCCTAGACACACCCCCATCGCCGCACCACCCACGCCACGACGCGAGCGCCATCTGAACAACATCCTTCTGTATTAGCCATGATTGCTTGGAAAGGAAAGGGTGGGATCGTGTAAAATAAGGGGAAGGGTTTCACCGGGCACCACAGGTCTCTCCCCAGAAATAGATTTTTCCTTCGTCAAAATCCCTTTTCTGGGTCGAACCTGTGGCGCCCGGTGAAAATGTACCAGAGAATGCCTTCCAAGCCCAACAATAACTACTAATTTAATAAGGGGAGAGAAACAACACCATGTAAAGAAAATCATATATAATTAAGGTAAGTAGGCATAAAATATAAACTAGCCACAGGGCATAGTGAGAGTAAGGATAAACAAACATGATAACAAGGAAACCTCTGAGTATCAGAGGAAAACATGCAACAAAACTGACATGGCTAAGAATATCCCAACTCTATAACAAGGGAAAACAATAATAGTTACAATCATATTAACCTAATATGTAATACACTTAGGGCTAACGAACCACCAAGGAAGCGGCGTCGTGGTGCGAGTGGCGGGTAGGAGGGAGAAGAGAAGAGATGGATGAAAGGAAGAACAAAAGATCAATGGGGAGAGATAAGGCTCCCAGCTGCAACCGTTGGGTATTTAAGAGCCTGTAAGTTCTTTAGATAGTTGCGTTTGAAGACCATAGGAGATTTCCAACCCGTGTACTTCTTAAGGTTATCAAAGTCCATATTCTGGAAATAGTTGATGGAGGTAGCTATCGATCGGATATCATGAGCATGGGGAAATGATCCCGGATTGGCTTGTTTAATGAAGTATAGGATCTGTTGCCTAATGCCACGTATGGAAATGGTACCTCCTTGTTCTCTGATAAACAAGGGGCCAGACGATCGGGTAGCAGTCCTGGCTAAAAAGGCCCTGAGAGTGGTGACTGGACATAGAGAAGTATCTTGGAGAAGAGGAATAATCTTCCAAGGGGACCACCTATTTTGGGGGTCCTCGTTCTTAGCTAGGAACGCCCTGTCTGGTGAAAGAAGTACCTCACCTGAAGGGAGGAAATCCATGTTCTCTGAGTTTCGTGAGAGAGCTGCTAGTTCTGAGATTCTGGAACCCGAGGCCAAAGCTGTTAGAAATAAAGTCTTCCTAAGAAGAGTGATATAAGAGCAGGATTCGTTGTCCGTGTCGGAGGCCAGTTTGAGGACATCATTTAGAGACCAAGAGACCTTTTGAGGACGGACCGAAGGTCGAAGCCTAGCACATGCTTTTGGAATAGATGAGAAATAAGACTCCGCCAGGTTAATGTTAAACCCAACCAGGAAGACTTTCCTCAGAGCTGACTTAATGGTGGTTATAGTGCTAGCTGCTAGGCCTTTGTCAAAAATGGACCTAAAGAAGGAGATGGCTAAATTAGGAGTCATAACCGAATGGTCTGAAGTCCTTAAGAAATCCGCTAGTTTCTTAACCGCCGAATCATATTGGCGAATCGTTGAGTCCCTTTTGTCTGATTCTATAAAGAGGACATTATCTGGGTCGATGTTTGCGTCCCTACGTGCCGCAAACTTCATGAAATCCACAAAGTTAGGGTTTTGGCTATCCTTGAGGAATCTGACACAGTCCGTGTTTGGACCACCTGGGTCAGTTTGGGGAATGGGATCCGGAAGGGACGGAGTTTCAACTCGAGGAGGAGAGGAAACCAACTGCTCTTTGGCCAGTGAGGTGCCACTAAAGCTACTGCCCCGTTGAAGGAGCGGAGTTTGTGCAAGACTTTCAGTAGAAGATTCACTGGAGGGAATAAGAAGATCTTCTGCCAATGGTTCCAATCCAGGGTTAATGCGTCCATGGCATAAGCCTGAGGGTCCAGGTTCGGTGTCACATAACATGGGAGTTTGTGATTGAGTCGGGTCGCGAATAGATCTACCTGGAGACCTGGAACCAGCCTGAGTATCCACCGGAAGGAGTGCATGTCCAGGGACCACTCCGATTCCAGTGGGCTCGTCCTGGATAATGCGTCTGCTATCACATTCTGGACTCCTGCTAGGTGAGTTGCTGACAGGAACCAGTCTTTGTCGGCTGCCAAGGTGAAGATAGTGACCAGGATCTGATTCAGGTTGGGTGATTTGGACCCCCCCCGTTGAGGCAGTGGACTACGGCCATGCTGTCTGAGACTACTCTGATGTGGGTCGACCTCGGAGGGGAGATTCTCTTCAGGGTCAAGAACACCGCCATGGCTTCGAGAACATTGATATGGAACTGTCTCATGGCGGGTGACCAAGAGCCCTGACACATCTGATGTTGGGAGTAACCCCCCCAACCACTCAGAGACGCGTCGGTATGAATTGTCACTTGTGGAGAGGGGAACTGTAGAGGAACCGACTTGGAGAGGTTCCTCCGATCGGACCATGGTTGTAGTCTCATTTTCAAGACAGAGGGGATCTTCGAGGTCTTGTCTCTTAAAGGTATTGTCGCCCTCTTTCTCCAAACTCGATTGATGTCTTTGAGTTTGGCTTTTAATAGGAGATCGGTCAGTGAGGCAAACTGGAGTAGGCCGAGGACTCGTTCTAAAGCTCTTCTGGACACCTGTTTGTGTTTGAGAAAGTTCCTGACCTTGGAAGCTATCTCCCTCACCTTCTTGGGAGGAAGGGAGAGCTTGTGCTTTGAGAGGTCCCAACGGATGCCTAACCATTCGAAGAGGCTTGATGGTTGTAGGCGGGACTTCCGGAGGTTGACTTGGAAGCCCAGTTTGGCGAGAAAATGGAGTACCTTCGACGTAGCTCTTTTGCATTCCTGGTGCGACTGGGCCCAAATGAGCCAATCGTCCAGATAGGCGACGATTTGTATCCCTTGGTGTCTGAGTTGCTCGAGCACCGTCTCCCCCAGTTTCGTGAATACCCTGGGGGCAATGCTGAGACCGAAGGGCATGACTTTGAATGCGAAGGCTCTCTTGCCGAGACGGAAGCCTAGGTAAGGAGAGAAGTTTCGAGCTACTGGGACATGATAATAGGCGTCGGTAAGATCGATAGAGGTGGTGACGGCCCCACGAGGAAGTAAGGTCCGTACCTGAGAGATAGTCAGCATACGGAACTTGTCGCAAAGGATGTAAGAGTTGAGCTTCGACAAGTCCAGAACTACCCTCAACGCCGACGAGTCTTTCTTCGGGACTGTAAACAGGCGGCCTTGGAATTTCAGGGATCGAACCCGCTTGATTGCTCTCTTCTTGAGTAACTCCGCAGTGTACTCTTCCAGGATGGGAGTGGGTCTCTGGAAGAAGGTCACCGGTGGAGGAGGGGATCCCTGTGACCATTTCCAACCCAAGCCCCTTGATATTATGCTGTGAGCCCATGGACTGAAGGTCCAATGATCCCGGAAGTGATAAAGTCTCCCTCCTACCGGCATCACATCATTGGGAGGGGGTGAACTTAGGGCCCCTCCCTCCACGGGAACCCCTTGCTCTGGGCCGGCCACGTTGGCGGAACTGTCCTCTACCTCTGGAACTCCCTCTTTGGTATCCACGAAAGGAACCGGAGGGTTCGTAGGCAGGGTTGTATGCAGGTGAGGGCATCCAAGAGGGGTTGGGCTGTGTACCAGGGGGAGCAGCGAGGTAGACTACCTGCTGAGGAGGCGCCTGTTGTCGAGAAGTCGAGGCCGCGGGGACGAGGTACCCCGGGCCGCTTTGTAAGGACTAAACCTCATCTTCTTCTTGAAGAATGTGTGTCTCTGGGGTTCGAACCTCTTTTTGGCTGAGAGACCCCACCTTACCTGCAAATTCTGGTTTGCCCTCGCTGCGTCCTGAAGAACCTTATCCACCTCGGTCTGAGGGAAGAGGGTCTTACCCCAGCAGGAGGAAGCTATCAGTCTGTTCGGCTCATGCCTGATGGTGGCCTCCGACAGAACGAACTTCCTGCAACTAACCCGTGCTGACCAGAAGTCATGGAGATCTATTTGGTAGGATAGCAGCTGGTTCTTTGTGGCGACTCTGAACAGCGTTTCCTCTGGGTAAAGAGATGCAAGGGACTCCATGGAGGTGATGGATTGGAGGGACCTAGCAAGTCTAGTACGGGTCTCGAACTCAGTTTTGAGAAGACTCTCTATTAATCTGGGAAGCTTCTCAGAGAAAAGAGTAGAGGCACAGTCCGGGTCTAGTTTCCCCACCGTGAAGGTAGAGGCCGCAGCATCCCAGGCTGCCGAGGAACCCGGAATAAGCAAAGAGGTGGGGTCCGTCTCCTTGAGAGCCGGCATGGAAGAGCCTTCTTTGATGGCCTGTATAGTCAACTCTGTGACTTTGTCTATGAGCGGCAAAGAGATGGAGGCCGCTGTCGTAAAAATAGTGTAGGAACCCTTGTGAGGGGTGAGCTTGGAGTTAATACACCCCCACTCTGATAGTGTTCTGGCCCAGATAGCCTGGGCCTGCTCTTTTGGAAATATGACCGTTTCCTTCGGTACCTTGTCCATACGGACCAATGCATGTTCCTTTAACCGTACAAAACCATTGAACGGGAATGCTAGGCCCGGGGGATAGAACTCCAGGTCCTCTAGAGGGCGGGTGCCCATGCCCTCCAGAGTTAGGGAGCCATCTACGAATGGAGCATGCAAAGCAAACCGCCAAGGATTGTTTTTATCGAAGGGCGGCAGCTTCGATGCGTCTGGGGCAGAAGGGGGAGGGAACTGAGTTCCGGCGCGGATCAGAGTAGCCATCATATCCTTAATCTCTGTTATTGCACCAGAGTGATGTTGAACTTGATCCCTGACCAATCCTTTGATCAGTTGGATGGGGAGGAGATCAGCCCAGGGTACCTGAAAGTCACCCGTTGGTTTTTTCTTGGATTTGGTAGACTTAGACTTCTTAGGAGTAGTGGTTTTACGAGGAGCAATATGAATATCAGGAGCTGTCGAGGGTCCGGGGACCGGTGACGTTGATACTGGCAAAGCTGAAGTCTTATAAGTTCGAAGTGGCTTCACCTTGGGTCGTACGGAGGCAGAGGGATCCCGAGGAGAAGCCTTAGAGTTATCAAAACCTAGAAAGGAAGAGGTAGAAGAGGGAGTAGGAGAGAAAAGGGTTTCCACCAACTTGGCACCACTTACCTGCTCGTCCCTGGGTTCTACGTCTATATCCAGACCAGCCATGTCCATCGGTACGAGGGTTTCGTCCTCCACGGAAATGGTAGCCCTGACTTCTTCAATTAAAGGGGCAGCAAGGTCAGGAGAGACTGCAGCAGTAGTCGAGCCTGGGAAGAGACGGGAGGCCATATCCCCATCGAGGAGATAGGGTGCGCCAGACGGGGCATTCCTGCCAAAGCCCGACACCCACGGACGAAGAGTAGCCCTTGCTGACCGAAGAGAGACATCATCGGCCTGTAAGATTTGCAGTGATTAGTGATGGAGGAGGGGGTTTGCCCTCCCAAATATACTGTGTATATCATATTCATGTCTATATTAGTGTCTGCCAACGAGAAATAAGGAACAAAGGGAAAACCCACTTACATCATCATTCAGCAGAACTGACGACAACTCGTAACAGAACGAGCACAAATCCGGGAACCACACTGGGTATTGGGCCTGTCCCGGTTCCTGGATAAAGGGAATGGAGCAGTGAGCATGAGACCGGCAGAGGTCATGCCCAACGGGGTCGCTGAACGAGGCAGAGCATCCTTCAGCAGTACAACGGGCCTTCTGTAAAAGAAAGGAGACATGAGTCTGGTGATGCTTGAAACTCTGATAAGGGATAAAAACCTATTATTTTAGAGTTCTGGCACTCACTGAATTACCTAAGCACCCATATTGCATTGACCAAACAACTGACTATTACCTTTAAGTTGATACCGCCCCATACCATTGTTGGCACTTTAATATTCAATTGTCTGTATATTTGTAATGCACCCAATGTCTGTTAATGACATAAGGATAATAAGCTTAAAGCAATCCGCCAACCTCCAAGGGTCGGGGAAGCAGTGACATGCCCTTAAAATAAATACAAACACCAGCCTTAGCTAAAGGCAAGGCAAATATAAGTGTGAAGTGTATGGGCGACCTCCGGTGAAGCCGGAGCTCCGGTGAGGCCGGATCGTAATGAAATGTCCTGAATAAAGGAGCCTTAGCTAATTAGCTAAGGCAACTTAAAGTGTGAAGTGTTTGGGCGACCTCCGGTGACGCCGGAGGATAATGAGATGCCCTGAATAATTCAATTGTGGCTAATAATTCAATTGTGAAAGATAAAAAGCTAAGTCGTAGCTAAAGACTAAAGCTTAGATTATAGTAAAGCGTATTTACGATCTCCGGTGAGGCCGGAGGGAGAAGAAAGGTCCTGAATAATTATTGTGAATAACAAACACAGTTGTAATAACAAAGGCTATTGTGGATATGGCCGTGGCCTGAGACCGAAGTAAGGGCCACCGGAGGGTCGTATCTAAACAATATGAAGCCTGTCCCATGTAGTAAACAATATAAATATAACAATAGAACGAAAGTTATTGAGAATCCCTCGTGGCGGAGTATAACTCAAGGCGGAGTGGAAAACGTTCATAACTACTCCCGAGCCGTAACGGGGAGAGGACGAAACACGGACCAAAATAACGCTAACAATTGAAAAGTCACGAAAAATAAATAACTCGTAAGTTATCATCCACCCAGAGGGGGAGAGGTGAGGGAGGGAGAACCCGCTGAACGCACAAAACGGAAAACGGGAAATCCGCTCCCCCACCGGAGCTAAGAAAGAAAACGAGAGAAAGGGGTAACTCGTGACTGCGAACAGAAAACGGGGACCCCAATCTCTCGCTCTCTTGGACACAAAAACAGGACTAAAAATCACAAAACACTATTATAAACGTATAAAATAAAAATGTACATCCATATAACACTACGATCGAAGAATAGCAACCGTTAAAACTTAAAATAAATAGCACAGTCAAGTGACGAACGCCTCGGGCGGTTACTAAACAAAAACAAAGCTAAATCGCTATCTCGTTCGTAGGCTGGACTTACTAGCAAAAAGTACCATGAGCATAAATACACAAAAAAATAAAAATAAAAATAATAACGGTTCTAAAGGCATAAGGCCAGGGACTTAACCAAGAACCTAAGTGACAGAGTACTAAACGGGCAGATAAAGATGAATTCCCAAACAAGTGAACAAACAATGGCCGCCATGAAAGGCCAGACGGGAATAATAAAACAGACTATACTGGATATAAAACAAAAGCCCGGTACAATAAAATACTGTCAAAACAAACTATGGTACTTAACATTGGAATGTGTGAAGATGGAGCTTCGGACATGACAAAATAAATCCACGATAGATAAAAAAGACCGAGAGCACAACAAAACAAATCAACACTTTGTATTCCAAAAAGAAGGATGTAGTTCAGATGGCGCTCGCGTCGTGGCGTGGGTGGTGCGGCGATGGGGGTGTGTCTAGGGCCTCTGTATCGGCCCATCCCTTTGGCGAAGGAATTAACTAAATGGAAGACAACCTGTGAATAGTGGATTTCACGCGCCTTTGCTTTATACACGACACCCAAAAGGTGCTCGCGCGAGGGTTGTAACCTCAGCATTCCATGCTTTTATCTTTCTCTGGTATAATTGGAAGGTTTTTATCAGAAAAGGTATACAAGAAGGACTTTTCACCGGGCGCCACAGGTTCGACCCAGAAATAAGTATTTTGCAATATTAATCTTAATTAAATGTAATTTACACTTTCAAAATAACAGGTATCAAAAGAACCTTCATTTTTTTGAGATGAAAGAACACTCCTAAAGCTAACGTTGCTAAAAGGAAATAGTGGGAAAACGAGTTTTTTTTTATGGTATGGGACCACTGAAAATAAGTAAAATATGATGATAAATGAGGGAAATTACAAGATATTTCCCCAGCTGAATTTCACATGATTTGTTGTCTTTTAATCAATAAATGAAAACAATGATTTTTGCATTGTGCACATATGATACTCATAATAACCACCCAAATATTGTTGACTATGTAATTACATTCCCCACTCTATCCTACAATTATGACGACCTCATTGGGAAATCATTTGATCCTACATTAACATAATTATTCCTTTTGTCCTATAAATATGCGATAACCTATGCGCTAGCTGGAACGATAGATACAATAGTAACAATGGGTAGGTGAGGATGAGCCACCTACCTGCCTGCCTGAGCCAAGCCACTTTTGTCTTTGGTTGCATGGTTAAAGAATGTGTTGCTACCAGGGTCCTAACTTTAAACCATCACTGTTGGAACTTTCTCTTACTTTGGTTTGTTATGATAGTTTATTTTTGTCAAGTGTACTTTTACTTTTGATCAGTGTAGTAAGAGGTCTGAAAGATATAACAAAGGAAAGTTTTCCTTTTTAGAGAATCTTGATTTTGTGTAGCTTTGTAAGGTTAACTGGAGCATGAGCCTTGTGTAACAATTCATCATCATATCTTATCTCGCCAACATTGTACCCACTGTGTAGCAGCCTGATTACATTCATAGAGCTTCAAATTTGTACAGATTGGCTGCTCTTAACACCCACAAAGTATGTGGTTCATTGTCTGTATGTGATGCCCACATGGGGCCTCAGCAAATGGGGTGAGACCCCTCTTATGAAGATTGTTAGCAGTCCTCCAATTGTAGCTCGTACGCCATAAGAGTAACCCAATCCTTTCTACAGAGATTTGTTCCATGGGGAAGAAACTGGCATGGGCTCTGTATGGCTTCGCCTTGTGGGTTGTGGTCTGTTTCTGTCCAGCATTCTAAATGGTAAGTTGTTGACTCCATGAGGTCGAGGCTAGTGGTTATGAAGCTTTTGCAGGATTTCGATCTCTGTCTAACCATTCAGTGATCATAGCATGGGTGCTTTTTTTCATCATTCTCTTGTTTATATTTGTGGGTCTTTGAAGGGGCTATTCAGCAGATATTTGGTGGTGTAATGCCTGCCAATCTATTGGGTACTGGGAGGGGCGTTGGTCTTAGAGCATCAGTAATTATGTGACATGCTTGATTGAGGTTGGCGTTAACTTTATGGGGATGACATGACCTTTCCCAGACTGGTGAGCAGTATTCGGCAGTGGAATAGTTGAGTGTCACGGGTTTTGTCTTGAGATTGAGGATTTATTTCCCATTTTGAATGAGCAAATTTGCCAAAGAGGTTATTTCTGGTAGCTACCTTCTCCTTTACCTTCCAGACATGCCCTCTAAAAGATAGCGTAACAGGTGCTTCTGATATACCGGAGGCAAGTGACCAGTCTCTGCTGGGATCAAGCACCTGTACCTTCCTGTAGGGAACTCAGGACTATTAATCCTTATGACATTTGGCTGTTAACCTGTTACTTCTTCAAGTCTAGGCCATATGAAATGATGGCTAACCTCCATTTGTGGCAGTTATATCAAGTTTTACCCACTTTAACCCTTGTTATGTCTAGGGTTACCCAGTCCTTCCTGGTGAGGTTGTTTCACTGGGCATCCCTTCGTTTAGGCTAGGCAGCTCCTCATTGGATGGCCATCAGTTGTTCCTACCACTTTTCTAGCCTGAGAGTAGCTGCCCGAAAAGGTTCTATTCCGTTCACTGTTGGGAAGCTTTTGCGGGTTTTCAGTCTTGGCCTTGCTTCCTGATGATTGTGGAATGGATGCAAGGGGTCATTGATTTGTGTATTTTTTCAGTTCTTGCTAGCATTTCTCGTCTTATATTGGATGGTGGGATACCGTCTACTTAGTATGAAGATGGTAGAGGTGTTGGTTTTAGAATGCCAGTAATAATCCAACATGACTTATTTAGCACTGTCTACCTCATGTGCATGGCTTAGATTTATACAAAGGGGTACTAAAATCTAGGAGCTTGCAGTTGTGTGAGTCATGCCGACGCTTTCTAAAGATTTGGTGATGTAAACACATTATATTAGTCAAAACAATATTTAGTTCGTTATTTAAGGTTATATAAAATTAGTAATTCGATGAGACATTGATTGGTCAGTCAAGGGACAAAGGCAGGATAGGGCAGCCAATGGTGGATAAAGCAGGGTTATATTAAAGAATAAGGTTGGATAGATTTTTCATTGATTTAAGGTGACATTGGTTAATCATTGGCAACAGTCATATTGCTGTTGTGTTAATAGTTTTGGATAGGTTAGTTAAAGTATACCCAGTAAGTAAAAAACAACATCGAAAAAGCTTGTCAGTGAACTAGTCGAGATTAGGTTAGCGAGTCAAAGAGTGTGTGATAGTTATCCATATTTAAACTAGTTAAGATGGTGAAGATTGATAGAATAAGCTGGTTCATTGATTGAAGGTTAACCAGAAAATTCACTTAGATGTATTAAGTGAGTCAAAGATTGTATGATAAGGTTTACTATAGTTAAACTAGATAAGTAAGATGGTGAAGATTGTTGGAATAAGCTGGTTCATTGATTTGAAGGTTAACCAGAAGGTTCACTTAGATAGATTGATTGATATGATAGGATAGCTGGAGTTATTTTGTGGAGGATCCACGTTATATAATAAAAGTTTAGAATGCCATTTCAATTACGAGAGTGGTATATATCTTTGATAAATTTAGGAAGTTGCAGGTCTTATTTTAGGTGAGGGGAACATAATGATTATTCATTTGCACAGCACTATACTCTTGTATACTAAAAAATATTCTACTCCTGAAACTGTTACTGTGTCAGTAAATGTTGTGTTTACTTAGAATTTATAAACATCGTTTTTATATGAATGTTTTTATGAGTAGTTTGTGTTTTTGACCAGGTATCCTCTGTGGTGTAAGGGAATTTATGGTTTATCGAATATCTCTTGAAGAAAACAGTGGAATAGCAGAAGTCAGTCATTCGATTTGTGAAGGATTTCCTTGTTAGGATTCAGGAATTAATACTTTTTTGCTTTACATGATATACTTTGGGTTGTAATGGTTGCTATAATGAATATCGTGGACATGTCTGTCATTATTTCCAATATTTTAGAATATTTTTTTGTTTTTAGTTTATCATGCAGAATGTTTTACCAAAAGTGTAGTCATGATATTGAAGTGCACAGTAAAATATTCGAGTAAGAAATACATATCTGTAAAATTAATGTATTTTATTTTTTCAGACTAGAATCATCAAAAGAAAAGGAAATTATAGTCTCCTGCTCAAGCTAGAAAATTAAACTGCTGTAAGACATTCCTAATGACGTCAAGATGAAGATCTGCAGCAAATATTCTAGGATTTACTACAGAAAAAATAACAGAAAATTTCCGAGGAAGACAAAATTTTAAGCTCAAAAGGAGTAGCAAATAGTCTCGACTGAAGAGGCCATACTATCATCAAACCTTTTATTATTACTATTATCACTAGCCAAACTACAATCTAGTTGGAAACCCTAGTGAAAACCCTTATGATAAATATAATTATAGTCCTTCAAATATTTTAAATGCTCAATTTATTAGAGTTATTGAGATTTTAATGATCTGTGTGTTACAAGGTCACTCCATTTATATCACATTAGTTCAACAGTAGTCACTAAGAGAGACTTGAAGAACAGAAGTCGAGTTAAAAGTAAAGTCATTTACAATATCACCAGATTATTTGAAGTTTATCAAAGCGTCTTTATTTTTGGAATTTAATTATTAAAGGCATTAACTTTTACTCGGTTTAGTAGCAAGTATTTCATTGGCTCCTAATCTTTACAGAGTCAGTGCATATAAAGCTATTTTATTTAATTTTGAATTTTCTGTATCTTTCCCTTAATAAACACAAGTGAAGCTATTTTTTCTATTAAATTCTAAATGCCTAAAATTTAACTTGAAAATCAGGTCCAGATCTACATTTTTGAGCATTGACTTTTCTGATTAAAATTCAGATTGCAATTTCTTAATTTTTATTTGATATTAAACAACCACAATCAATTGAATAGTTAGCTGGTTCCAAGTACCTCTAAAATAATTAGCCAAAATTATTATAGTTCATGTTAAATGGAGTGGCCTTATGTATTATCAATTTTTTTTTTTTTTTTTTTGAAAAGGTAAATTTAACAACAACAATCAGGTAAGACTAACAAATGTAAATGAGGAAGGACTTCTGCCTTAGAAATTTGCTGTTCATGTTTTCAATTTTGATTAACTATTGTTAAATCAAATGTTGATTTCCTCTGGACCTCCTTAACATCAGGATTGTATTATTTTTAGAATTGTGTACTGTAAACAAGTTATCTAAATGCGTGACTGAAGGGAAATTTATATTAATCATCTTTTTAGCAATTGATTCAAATTTAAGTACATTAATTCCATGTGGATATAACTCCAACTACTTATTTTAACTATGAATATTTTTTCATCTATGTAAACCATTTCATCTCTTTTGAGATTCTCATCCAATTAGTAGCAACTGACATTGAAATTTTCTCCTACACAACGTCGAATCAATGGTAGGCCTATTTTTTCTTAGAAAGGTATAAGCAGATATACTCAAGTCCGTAGCTACTAGATAAAAAAAAATAGTCTGGTTTTCTAATTAGCCACAGTTTGTCACAGTTCAGTAACCTTTTTTCATTGAGCGGGGAGGGGATAGCTTATCATAATCCAGGAATATACACGTGTATAAGTTTTGCTATTTTGAATATACTAGAGAAGTAAAATAAATGCTAATTGATGGTTTTTGCTAATATATTTCAAAATATACGAGAGAAGTAAAAAATTAATATCAATGATTTTTTGGCTTACATATTTCAAAATATACTAGATAAATAAAATATGCTAATTGAAGATTTTGTCTTATATATTTCAGAATATGCTAAAGTAAAAAATGCTTATTGCTGATTTAGCTTATGTATTTCAAAATAACCGTCCTATCTCCTTTCCTCTAGTAATAATGACATATATTCTTCTTATTTGAAGACTATATAAATCCCCAGTACATACATACATATACCAAGGCACTTCCCCCAATTTTGGGGGTTAGCCGACATCAACAAAGAAACAAAAACAAAAAGGGGACCTCTACTCTCTACGTTCCTCCCAGCCTAATAAGGGACTCAACCGAGTTCAGCTGGTACTGCTAGGGTGTCACAGCCCACCTTCCCACATTATCCACCACAGATGAAGCTTCATAATGCTGAATCCTCTACTGCTGCTACCTCCGCGGTCATGTAAGGCATCGGAGGCAGCAGCAGGGCCTATCGGAACTGCGTCACAATCGCTCGCCATTCATTCCTATTTCTAGCGCACACTCTTGCCTCGCTCACATCTATTCTCCTATCACCCAGAGCTTCCTTCACTCCATCCATCCACCCAAACCTTGGCCTTCCTCTCGTACTTCTCCCATCAACTCTTGCATTCATCACCTTCTTTAGCAGACAGCCATTTTCCAATCTCTCAACATGGCCAAACCACCTCAACACATTCATATCCACTCTAGCTGCTAACTCATTTCTTACACCCGTTCTCACCCTCACCACTTCGTTCCTAACCCTATCTACTCGAGATACACCAGCCATACTCCTTAGACACTTCATCTCAAACACATTCAATTTCTGTCTCCATCACTTTCATTCCCCACAACTCCGATCCATACATCACAGTTGGTACAATCACTTTCTCATATAGAACTCTCTTTACATTCATGCCCAACCCCTCTTTTTTTTTCTACCTTAACTGCCCCCAACATTTTGCAACCTTCATTCACTCTGACGTACATCTGCTTCCACTCCACCATTTGCTGCAACAACAGACCCCAAGTACTTAAACTGATCCACCTCCATTCAACATGACATTCAACCTTGCACCACCTTCCCTTCACGTACATCTCATAACCTTACTCTTACCCACATTAACTCTCAACTTCCTTCTCTCACACACACTTCCAAATTCTGTCACTAATCGTCCAAGCTTCTCTTCTGTGTCTGCAACCAGTACCGTATCATCCGCAAACAAAAACTGATTTACCTCCCATTCATGGTCATTCTCGTCTACCAGTGTTAATCCTCGTCTAAGCACTCGAGCATTCACCTCTCTCACCACTCCATCAACATGCAAGTTAAACAACCACGGCGACATCACACATCCCTGTCTCAGCCCCACGCTCACCGGAAACCAATCACTAACTTCATTTCCTATCCTAACACATGCTTTACTACCTTTGTAGAAACTTTTCACTGCTTGCAACAACCTTCCACCAACTCCTTATAACCTCATCACATTCCCCATTGCTTCCCTATCAACTCTATCATACGCTTCTCCAGATCCATAAACGCAACATACACCTCCTTACCTTTTGCTAAATATTTCTTGCATATCTGCCTAACTGTAAAAATCTGATTCATACAACCCCTACCTCTTCTAAAACAACCCTGTATTTCTAAGATTGCATTCTCTGTTTTATCCTTGATCCTATTAATCATTACTCTACCATACACTTTTCCAACTACGCTTAACAAACTAATACCTCTTGAATTACAACACTCATGCACATCTCCCTTACCCTTATATACTGGTACAATACATGCACAGACCCAATCTACTGGTACCATTGACAACACAAAACACACATTAAACAATCTCACCAACCATTCAAGTACAGTCACACCCCCCTCCTTCAACATCTCAGCTCTCACACCATCCATACCAGATGCTTTTCCTACTCTCGTTTCATCTAGTGCTCTCCTCACTTCATCTATTGTAATCTCTCTCTCATTCTCATCTCCTATCACTGGCACCTCAACACCTGCAACAGCAATTATATATGCCCCCCTATTATCCTCAACATTCAGTAAACTTTCAAAATATTCCGCCCATCTTTCCCTTGCCTCCTCTCCTTTTAACAACCTTCCATTTCCATCTTTCACTGTCTCTTCAATTCTTGAGCCAGCCTTCCTTACTCTCTTCACTTCTTTCCAAAACTTCTTATTCTCTTCATATGAATGAACCAATCCCTGACCCCACCTCAGGTCAGCTGCCCTCTTTGCCTCACGTACCTTGCGCTTTACTTCCACATTTTTCTCTCTATTTTTCATACTTCTCTATACTATTACTCTGCAGCCATTCTTCAAAAGCCCTCTTTTTCTCTTCCACCTTTACCTTCACTCCTTCATTCCACCATTCACTGCCCTTCCTCATGCTGCCTCCAACAACCTTCTTTCCACACACATCACTTTCAATCCCAACAAAATTTTCTTTTACTAACTTCCACTCCTCCTCTAAATTGCCAGTTTCTCTTACTTTCACTTCGTCATATATAATTTTCAACCTTTCCTGATATTTACTTTTTACCCCCGGTTTTATTAGCTCTTCAACCCTCACTAGCTCCCTTTTACATCCACCTACTCTATTCCCCCATTCTTTCGCTACAACTAATTTTCCTTCCACCAAAAAATTATCAGACATACCGTTAGCCATACCCCTAAACACGTGCACGTCTTTCAATCTTCCAAACATTCTTTTAGTTATCAACACATAATCCATTAATGCCCTTTCTATTACTCTTCCATTTGCCACTCTTACCCATGTATACTTATTTTTATCTTTTTGAAAAAGCTATTACTTATCACCATCTCTTGCTCAACACACACATCTACCAGTCTCTCACCACTCATTTTCACCTGGTACGCCATAGTTCCCAATGACACCTTCTACCTCTCCAGCGCCCACTCTAGCATTTAAGTCACCCATGACAACTACATAATTCTTTCTACCCAGTCCTTCTACACACCTAGTTAATTCATTCCAGAACTCATTCCGCTCTTCTTCACTTTTCTCACTACCTGGCCCATACGCACTGACAAACGCCCAACATTCCCTACCCAACCTAACCCTTACCCACATTAACCTAGATGATATCTCCTTCCATTCCACTACTTTACCTGTCATCCATTCACTCAGCAATAAAGCCATACCCTCTCTCGCTTTTCCCCTTTCAATCCCAGACACACTACCAGACATTTCACCAAACATCACTTCACCCTTTCCTTTTATCTTCGTCTCACACAAGGCCAATACATCCATCCTTCTATTCCTAAACATACTTCCAATTTCACATCTTTTACTCTCTATCGTACTACATCCACGCACATTCAAACACCCCAAAACTAGAGTGCAGGGAGCAGTCACTCTCCCCCCAGCTCCATTTCTTTGTCGATGTCTCACAGGATGTAGATACAGGAGAGGAGATTCTTAGCCCCCTCGTCCCGTCCCTTTTAGTCGCCTCTTACGGCACGCAAGGATAACGTTGGCGCTATTCTTGTTTTTATGCCCCCGCGGCCACAGTACTAGAATAATTTCCATATATTTCACTTGAAGAGAGAGAGAACCAAGTATGCTCTGTAAAGAATTCGTTCTTTATTTATTGAATAAATTTATTGTGCGAGTAACTGGTACATTCATGATTAGAGTAATTTTGAATGTTTATGAAGGGAATCCCTGTATTTAAGGTCTTAAATAGTATTGCTAAGTATTAGAAGGCTAATATTCTCTCTCTCTCTCTCTCTCTCTCTCTCTCTCTCTCTCTCTCTCTCTCTCTCTCTCTCTCTCTCTCTCTCTCTCTCTCTCTCTCTCTCCCCATATGTTGGACCCATTCAAGAGCAATTTATAAAATTTCTAATCTAGTCTGGTAATTACCACTTCATTCTCTCCGTCCATTCATGGAAATGAAAATGTATTTACTAGGGTGAAGTAGAGTATCCTTTGCAACTGCGTTCTCTCTCTCTCTCTCTCTCTCTCTCTCTCTCTCTCTCTCTCTCTCTCTCTCTCTCTCTCTCTCTCTCTCTCTCTCTCTCTCTCTCTCTCATATGTTGGACCCATTCAAGAGCAATTCATAAAATTTCTAATCTAGTCTGGTAATTACCACTTCATTCTCTCCGTCCATTCATGGAAATGAAAATGTATTTACTAGGGTGAAGTAGAGTATCCTTTGTAACTGCGTTCTCTCTCTCTCTCTCTCTTTTTTTTTTTTTTTTTTTTTTTTTTTTAATGTGCTGCCAGCTCATCTAAGAAACATATCAGGAGTGAGCGTAGATGTGTTCAAGAATAAGCTCGATAAACACCTAAGATGCATTCCAGACCATCCAAGACTGGAGGATGCAAAATATACCGGAAGATACATAAGCAAATCTCTGGTGGATATACGAGGTGCCTCACACTGAGGGACCTGGGGGAACCCAAACATAGAATAAGGCTCTCTCTCTCTCTCTCTCTCTCTCTCTCTCTCTCTCTCTCTCTCTCTCTCTCTCTCTCTCTCTCTCTCTCTCATCTTGGAATTAAGGTTATATCCACAACATAAATATACCTGTTTATAAATAAGTTTAGATTGTTTTGAATTTTTTGTGTTTTGCCTAAGTGTTGGTAAGTTTAATCTCAAAATTTTGCATCAAGTGTTTTAATTATTTTCATTAAATTAATAATTTTCCCAAAATATCAATATTTTAATTATTCCAAAAGCTTGTTTACAGTAGATGATCCTATGTAATTTTCTTCAATCTAGTGAATGTTAATTTGTTTAATAATACAGTATTAGAATGACAAAATTGCTATCGAAAGGATAGAATATCTTATCCACTGGTTTTAAGCTTTTCATAATCTTTATACAAAAGATGGCATTAGCTGCCTCGTGTTCTAGTTCAGAATGTGGTCTATATAGTTAATAACAGTTGTAGTTTGGAACATTTTACAAATTAGGTTTATATTAAAATGTTTTATGGAAGGAATAGTAATTTTAGTTATGGTAGTCTTAAAAACCATCAGTGAAGTTAGGTTTAAATTAATATTCACGGAATATTTCTCGCTTAAGCTAGGTGTTCTTATATTGGTTTTAATGTAAACTTTCAGGATTAATCAAGGATTAGTTATACCCAAGGAAAGGGTCAAGATTAATATTTTGTAAAGAAAATGCTCATATACATCTAGTTTTTGATACGTAGGTTAAAGTTGAAAGGGTTTATGAATTGCAAGTAGACAGTGCTGCTGAGGAAAGAAAAATAATCAGTTATTTAGGATATGACCAATAATTTAGGACAGTTGGAGGAATAATTACTTTTAGGGAAACTCAAATAATCGGTTTTAAAGTAAACTTTCAAGATTAACCCTAAAAGGCTTAATTAAAGTAGTTAAACTTAATGAAAGGGTCAATATATTTGTAAAGAGAATGCTCAGGTACATCTGGGTTCTTAATACGTAAGCTAAACTTGAAAGGGTTTAGGAATGGCACTTAGGCACTGCTTCTGAGAAAAGAAAAATATTCCAGTCGTGGTCAGTTATTTAGGGCAATGGGATGAATAATTACTTTTAGGGAAGCTCAAAGAAAAACAAAGGTTTCACGAAACAATCTGGTGAATACCGGCGAGATTCCTTCCAATGTAACATTTTTAAGTAATATAAAAATTTCCTTGATTACATTTACACATTAAGAGGGTAGTGGATTTTGGAGATTTCAATTGGCCCAGAAATGTAGACTTGGTATCCCCTAAAATGTTAAAAGGGGTTTTATAGGTAGAATAGCTTTGCAAATCTAAAATGTAACTTCATATAAATAAGACACGAATCTTAGGTGGTAATTAGGCAATTATATTCACAGATTCAGAGGGTATTGTTTTTGGTTGAAATTTTCAAGTGGATTAGAAGTGTAAATTTTAAACTATTGAAAGTGGGTTTATAGGTAAAATTACTTTGCAAAAAAAAAAAAATGGTTGAAATTTTCAATTTGATTAGAAAGTTAGATTTTAAGCTATTAAAAGTGAGTTTATGGGTAGAATTAGTTTGCAGAAAAAGAAAGTGGTTGGAATTATCAATTTGATTAGAAGTGAAGATTTTAAACTATTAAAAGTAGGTTTATAGGTAGAATTGTTTTATAAAAAATGTGGTTGAAATTTTCTGTTTAATTACAAGTGTAGATTTTGAAATGTTAAAAGTGGGTTTATAGGTAGAATTGCTTCGCAAATAAAAAAAAAAAATATCATGTAAATGGGATTTGAAAAAAATAATGTAAGTAGGCAGATATGAAAAGCTTAAAACCAGTTTTTTTTTTTTTTTTTTTTTTTTTTTTTTGTTAAAAATACTGTTATTTTGGCCATTTACGATTTTATTAGGTACAAATATTAATCAAAACTTGAGATGGAAGATGTTTGTATAATTCATAACTGTATATTGGTTATAATGGTTATTTCAAATATTTTGTTGTAAATAATAGTTGCTACTCAATAATGTCAATTGCTTAAGAGAAATTGGTATGGACAAAAATACTTGAAGGTACAAGAGCTTGAGTCTTGAATGATAATTTATGGCAAAAAGGTGACTTACCTCTGCTAATAGTATAACTGCATGTATTGAATAAGTAAAGGTAGATGGTCCAGCATTTTGACGTCAGTATTATGGGTCATTATTGACTACTTTAGTCATATCCTTGGTTCATTATAGTCGAGCTTGAAAGGGTTACGTGTAATTCATAAGATTTGAGTACAATATAGTTGAATAGCTTAATGAATCAACTTCTTCATTCATAACAAATGATACGTATGAAGTCGAGCAATGCGGGGGTTTAGCAAAGGTGTTAATTCTTAATATCCTCATAGTCACCACTAATAGGGATATCAAGAATTTACCCCATTGGCTAAACCCCGAGATTGCTCAACTTCAGATATATGTTATGAATGAAGAAATTTACCCTAATTATCTATTCAAATATCTGGTACCCAATCTCATGAATGAACCTTTTCCAGCTCTATAATGAACCTAGGATATCACTAAAGTAGTCAGTAATGTCCATATCACTGACGTCAAAATGCTGGGCCATCTACCTTTACTTGTTCAGTATATGTAGTTATACTATTAGCAGAGGTATCACTTTTTTTTTTTTGCCATAAATTATCATTCAAGATTCAAGCTCTTGTATTTTAAAGTATTTTTGTCTATACCAAATTTTCTTATGCAACTGATATTATTAAGTATGTCATAAAAAAATATATTACACTTCATTAAGCTGTTAAGATATGTTTACCATATTCAAACATTGTAACTAATGAGGAATTCAAAAATAAAATGCATAAGAAAAGTATTACAATTTTTTATTTAGTTTCCCTTGGTACATAAAAAGAAAATGGGATGAAAAGGAAACAAAAATGGAAAAGAAAGTGGAAATAAAAAAAAAAAATAAGAAAATTTAACGAACCAGAGTGTTCTCCCTAAACGCCCCCCCCTCCCCCTTTTAGCACCAGAAATGCCTTATTCCCCACGAAAAATGGGCCAAAAAGCTCATGAAATAGTCCTTTCTCCTAACTAGTCACTTGTCCTTTTGGACTGTTATTGATCCCCCATATACAGAGTTTATTCACCCCCCAACTGGGGTATGAGAGCTGTAGTACCAATGTTTTCTGATTGAATATATTCAAAGTCAAGATGGCCGAACTGTCTGGTAATCCATTTTGGAACAAAGTCTACTTTTTAATCCAGCTGGTTGTCAAATAGGGTTTTACCTGACTGAAGTCATGATAAATACTGGCCTTGTTATTTCCATTAGATAATATTGCTCAAAAGCCTCTTTAACATGGCTATAAATTAAAGTATTAGGTACAAAAGTATACCTAAATATGGGAACCTTTAACACAATATGGATGAAGTAAAACTTAGAAATTTGTTAAAAGACCTTTATTGTAGAAGATTGAAATCCAAACAGGACACAGGTTTCGTGTAATTAGTTTAGTAATATGATAAAAAAATACTAACACTATGAAGTCAATGACGTATGCATCAGATTCATGAAACACCAATTTCTGAAAGCTTTAAACGCTCTTGATTCAAAGAAAACTTAATGTTTGTCATGCATTAAGCTCATGATTCAACATAGAAAGTCTCATAAGTGAGTCTTCCTTCATCCAATATGGCGCCCAGAATGACAAACAATCCCGTTTTCTTTGTTTTCCCAGTCTGTGTCCATTTTCTTTTACTAAACAACTGTTGGTGCATTTGAAGCTCGGCATTTGAGGTTACATATTTCATGATTGTGTAAGTAAGCAGTGCATTATCTAATATAATAAAATTATTAATAAAAAAAAAGAAGGAAAAGGAAAGCCCACCAAGGCCATCCCCTGTCCCACCTAGTAACTAGTGACTTAATGCAAAGTTTTCTTCTGAGTAAGCAATGTTACTAGGCCCTTGAATGCTTTCCTTTTCCTTTTTTTTTTCTTTTTATTAATAATTTTACAAACAATGACATAAGGATTGTAATTCAATGGCTTCAGGAATAGTTTGGAGCTCACATGAAGTTGAATGGTAAAACATTTGTCATAATCTACATTACTATAAGGCAGATTCCAGCTATTATAGCTACGGTAATTCTTTAATGAAAACATGAAATTATACACTTGAACAAGACATTTCTAAAATGGAAAACAAATTCAACATCTAATAAGTAAAAAGGGTAATTTTCAGGCCTTTTGTGCAATTTCAGAACGATCCATTACTACAGACACCTGAAGCTCTCTCAAAAGCAGACAAGATTCACAAATGCCAAGATGCCTCCCTGTCTCGTCCCATTTCATGCACATGATTGAGTCGGGTAAAAGAGAAGAAGACGTGCAAGACTACTGCCCTGACCATCCTTGCTACTCCTCCCAGCAGACAGTCAGATCGGACCGAAGTACACATTCGTCCTACACGTGGACACCCAAATCATTCTAGCTGTGTAATAAAGTTTTCAAATATATACCCTACAAAAACCTTGCTTGAAAGCGCATTTAACCTGAAACCCTCTATAAAGCTATATTTAAAAACGTAATAGTAAACTTACTAAAATTATCTGAAACGTATGACCAATTGAATATTTGACTACAGTTTGAGTTAGATTAAGTTTTGATTCCAACTTTATATAACAATTAATAAACTTAGGCTTAACCAATACCTCCAAAAATATACAATAATCCTGCAATTATTAGCATTTCTTATACACCCATAGGATTACAATTCATCCTCACTAAATACTATCCTCAACTCATACTATCCTCCTTGCTAAAGTATACTATCCCCAGCACATAAGCCCTTAACATACTATCGTCTTATATTTACTTATAATTCACCCCTTATCATCTCTTATTGTACTATCCTCTGCTCACAATTCCTTTCTATACCATCACGTGCATATATTCCCTGACTAAAATATCCTCAGCCAATTATCAAAGGAGATGATTTATTATTATTTATGACGCATTTTACACCGGTCCTGTGTAACTCAATATATCACAACGAGTTACGGTCAAAATAGTAATGATCGAGCTATTTTCAGTGATTAGAATAATTCGGTACTTTCTGGATTTTTGTCTGTAAAAAGAGTTTGGATTAACCAAACCTAAAATGAAGTTTGAAATGCTTTTTTTAAAGTTACTAGAATGAGCTCAGCCACAAAAAGACAGACAGACGGATATTATGTTTGTTGAGTATGATATTTTCTACTGAAAACTCGTACAAGAACAGATATTAAATTAGATATTAAATTAGATATTGAATTAGATATTAAATAAATATCAGATATTAAATTAAGATATTAAATTAGATATTAAATAAATATTAAATTAGATATTAAATAGATATTAAATTAGATATTAAATAGATATTGAATTAAATATTAAATTAGATATTAAATAGATATTAAATAAATATCAAATGAATATTAAATTGATATTAGATAAATATTAAATAGATATTAAATTAGAAATTAAATAGTTTTCTTCAGAGCATGAGCATCTCAAAGCTCCCAAATACCTTTCAATGTAAGGTAGTTGAAAAATTATAAACGAGAGGAAATTTATCTTTCGATTATTAAATAATTACCTACATAATGACATTTAATAAAGAATTGATTGCGTCTTTTAATTCGAATTATACGAAAAAACCATGAATAGTTTTCATAATAGAGAAAAACGAGGCCATGAATTATAACTTCTATACAAGTACCAATGAAGTGAAATATATCTGTAAATTATCAAATACTTATCTATAATACTCAGCAGTTCAATAGCAATGATATTTAATAATGATGAAATCATTAAGCGTTTAAATTCGAAAAAAAAAACGAATAACTTTCGTATAGAGAAACACAGGACCAGAAATTATAACTTCTATAAAAGTTAATTAATTAAGAATATATATGATAAAGAACAAAACATCAAACTCATAATCTAATATTTATTTCTAGATGACTTTATGAAGACTGAAATTTACTATTTAGATAATTCATATCGTGTAATTGATATTTGAAAACTCTAAAATTGAGATGATAATTTATTCTTTAAAAGAATTTCAAGTTAAACTCACAGTTCTCTCAAAAAATTTACAGTAATTAAGCTTTTACTAAAACTTCGTGATTTCTCGGTGACTTTACAAAGACTGAAATTTTCTATTAAAAATAATTCAAATCCACAATTAATAATTCAAAATTCTATAATCGAAATAATAATTTGGTCTTCAAAAATTTTTTATATAAATTTATATAAAAAAAACAACTTTTAAGTTAAATTTCATTGTCATCAGGAAAAATTATATTTAGGCATATACTCAAACTTTGTGATTTCTTTACTCTAATATGCCTACAATTTTAAGATTGGTCTATTTCAAAATCTTAAAATGACAAATTTTTTTCTCATATGTTCTGCTTACTGAAAGCTGTGGATTCTAGTCTTGGAAAATACTTTTTTTAAGCAAATCTAAATTGAAACTTGCCAATGAACTGACTGACTGGATGTTGAACTTGCTAAATGGATAAAAAGGATATTTTTCACCTTTTCACACAGTTAAATAAGATTTCATTTTAAGCTACATTACATAAATTACAGTGCAAAACCTACCCTAATTCTGCGAGAAAAACCTAATTTATACCCATCTAAATAAAAAAGAATGTTATTTTTATTAATAAAATAAATTTTTGAATATACTTACCCGGTGATTATATAAGCTGCAGCTCTGCTGCCCGACAGAAAAACTCTACGTTCAAAATACGCCAGCGATCGCTATGCAGGTAGGGGGTGTACATCAACAGCGCCATCTGTCGAGCAGGTACTCAGTACTCAATGTAAACACAGGACCAATTTTCTCCTCGGTCCACTGGGTCTCTATTGGGGAGGAAGGGAGGGTCCTTTAATATATAATCACCGGGTAAGTATATTCAAAAATTTATTTTATTAATAAAAATAACATTTTTCAATATTAAACTTAGCCGGTGATTATATAAGCTGATTCACACCCAGTGGGGTGGGTAGAGACCAGCATTACTTGTTTACATTATTATGAGCTAAGTATTTAGTATTTCATTTTAGCAGTTATTCAAAATAAACATAAAATAAATAAGTACCTGGTAAGGAAGTCGACTTGAACAATTACTCTGCCTTTTTAAGTACAGTGAACCCTCGTTTATCGCGGTAGATAGGTTCCAGACGCGGGCGCGATAGGTGAAAATCCGCGAAGTAGTGACAGCATATTTACCTATTTATTTAACATGTATATTCGGACTTTTAAAACCTTCCCTTGTACGTAGTACTGTTAACAAACCACCCTTTACACCCTGTAATGTACAGAACACTTAATGCATGTACTACAGCACCCTAAACTAAAACAGGCACAAATATTAAAGGCGATTTTATATCATGTGTTTCCTAAACACCTAAAAAGCACGATAAAAAATGGCAACCAATGTTTTGTTTACGTTCATCTCTGATCATAATGAAGAAACAAACTCATTTAGTGTACACATATATGTACGTATGGTTAGTTTTTGCATCGATTATATTGATTATACAGTACTGTATGTTGATTTTTTTATTACCAATGTTTTAGTTTACGTATTTTTCTTAGGACTTCCAAATGAAATCTTTTTCTTTATGACGCCGCCTGAAACGACGGCGTGTACGCTCAGTAAACAACCACGCTCAGAACAAACAAGGCATTTAACACGCATGATGATAGTGATAAATAATGATACAGTACATACAGTATTTACAGTACAAAGCATTTACAAAATATGTTACCTTACAAATATAAATTATACAGTACTTGTACGTAGCAAAGCAGGAAAACAATTTGAGAGAGAGAGAGAGAGAGAGAGAGAGAGAGAGAGAGAGAGAGAGAGAGAGAGAGAGAGAGAGAGAGAGAGAGAGAGAGAGAGAGATTGTTTTACGTACGTAAATGTAAATTTTAAACAAAAAAAATATGATAGGTTACAACATGTAGACTTTTAAAACCTTCCCTTTAACTTAATGCATACAGTACGTACAGTACTAAACTATAAAACAGGTTAAAGTAAAAAATAAAGATTGTTACTGTACTCACCACGAAAGAAGTTCCAGAAAAACTTGAATGACGATGGCGATGAATTTGCTGCACAGTAGAAATGATGATGATGAAGCTGATGATGTGTTCTACTGTGCAGTCAATGATAGTATTTTACGTCTCTTCAGACGGAGGTGTCTTTTCCTGGGACACCTCTTCAACTTCTTCAATTTCTTCCGAAGGCGTACTAGCAGGAGGAACTGGCTCTTTTTTGCGAGGCTGAAAAAACATTGTGATCGGAAGTTGTTGCCGCTGCTTCTTTTTTCGATCCAAGAGCATCCTGTAGGGAGTCGTGATGTCATCGACCTTGTTGCAGAATTGCATCGAGCGAACCATATCCTCGTCCCACTCTTGCAACATTTCTTTCGCCTCCTTCATATGGTTGCAGAACTTGGCGAGCCGTTCTAATGTTAAGCCCGTTTCTTCTACATTTTCTTGGGTCTCTTCCTGGGTACCCTCACTCTCTTCCTCACTTGCCGATTTCGTCAGGTCTTCGAGGTCTGCGTCAGTTAGGGGCTGGGAATGGCAGTCCAACAACTCGTCGACGTCTTCAGTCGTCATGTCGCCAAACCCGTCACCCCCAATTATGGCAGCCAACTGCACAGATTTCCGTATTGCAGAGTGTTGGATTTCCGACGGAGTAAATCCCTTGTCGTCGTAAACAATATCGGGCCACAGCTTCTTCCAGCTCGCATTTACGGTTGCAGGTTTCATCTCTTGAAGTGCCTTTTGAATATTCTGCAGGCACGTGGCTATGGTGTACTGCCGCCAGTACGCCTTCAAGTTGAAGTCTTCATCCTCGTCATCTTGGGCAGCATCCACACACGCAACGAGGTCCGCCAAGGTATTCTTCGTGTAGAGGGCCTTGAACGCCCTGATAACCCCCTGGTCCATTGGTTGAATTAATGACGTGGTGTTGGGTGGCAGGAACTCAACCTGAACGCCCTCACGCGACAGGTCAGTTGCGTGTCCACCAGCGTTATCCATAAGGAGAAGGATCTTGAATGGCAAGCCCTTCTCTAAGAGATATTCATGGACTTGCGGGATGAAACACTGGTGGAACCAGTTGGAGGTCAGCATCTTCGTAATCCATGCTTTTTGATTATGCATCCAGTACACGGGAAGGAGATTCTTATTTTTGTTTTTCAAAGCGCGAGGATTTTTCGACTTATAAATAAGCCCCGGCTTTAACAAAAATCCAGCAGCATTGCCACACATCACGAGGGTAACGCGATCCTTGAATGCCTTAAAGCCAGAGGCTTTGGCTTCCTCTTTGAACAGGAAAGTTCCCGACGGCATTCTCTTCCAAAACAAGCCGGTTTCATCCATATTAAACACTTGTTCCGGCTTGTATCCACCTTCAGCGATAATGTTCTTGAAAGTCTGGTTCACGTAAGTTTCAGCAGCGGCAGTGTCAGCGGAAGCAGACTCCCCATGCAGGGAAACGCTTTTCAGGGCGAAGCGTTTCTGAAACTTCGCGAACCATCCTTTGCTGGCGGAAAAACGTTGTTTCTGACGCTGGGAATCAGTGGAGGTCCCTGGTTGAGGATCATCTACATCATCATCTTCTTCAGCATGGTCGCCATCGTCGTCATGAGGTTCCTTTGCCGCAAAATTCTCATACAAGCTCAAAGCCTTTGTTCGGATGGTGTTCGTATCCAACGCTATGTTCTTCTTCCGACAGTCGGCAATCCACACAGCTAAAGCACCTTCCATGCGTACGATCGTTTTATTACGCGTTGTAACGACTCGCTTCGCTGATCTGCTAAAGGTGATTGCAGCAGTCTTTCTAATGTTCGCCTCGTCCTTCCTGATGTAGCGAACGGTGGATTCGTTGATGCCAAAATGGCGGCCGGCGGCCGCGTAACTTCTACCATCTTTTAACATGTCGAGAAGCGTAACCTTCTCAGCTATCGTCATCATTCTTCGGTGGCGTTTAGGCTCACTACCAGCCTTACTAGAAGCAGAACGCTTGGGAGCCATTGTAACAGAAAGTTCAACAAAAAGTTCAACTTAAAACAGTCGCACACAGCACAGATTAAACTTCACAAACTTAAGAACGTCTACTCAGCAATACGCGGAAAGAGAAAGTGAACGATGCAGACCCGCGAGAACTGTGATGCTGCGGGTAGAAGATGCGGGCAAAACACCAATCACAGGCTAGATAACAAAACTTGAGTTTTGATTCGTCATCTATCAGCGCTTGAACCAATCACAACCCGTCTTAGTACTATGGCGCGTTGGTTACTCATAGAAGATGCCCCCGCGCATACTGAACGTACGTAGATTAAGTACAAGGGTACCGTAATAATAATAAATAATGATAATAATACTGTACAGTACAGTAATAATAATAATAATAATGATTAATAATAATAACAATAATAATTTTATTAACAACAACAACAATAATAATAATAATAACAATAATAATAAAAATTTACGTACGTACGCTATTTTACGCCTCTCTCTCTCTCTCTCTCTCTCTCGTACGCTTACAGTACTTATTCGAAATGTGATTTTTGCAACAAAGAATATTATTGGATGCAGTACTGTACTACGTACGTATACATACAAAAGATTCATGGAAAAGAAGCACATCCATTACAGTACACACCATTCTAATATGGTATGACTGCATCTGATTTGCGTTTCATGTTCGATTTAATTTTACTACGTACTGAATTATCGTATGATCACATTCTCTTTTCGTGTTTTATTTCTTTCTGTGCTGAATTATATATCATATGTAATGCAATGAACAATCAGTAAGAGCAGATATTACTAATTACAGTATTAATGGAATTACAGGTAACAAAATATCGTATTTGGTTATCTTCAGATTTCGCGGTATTTTCGAATTTTCCGGAAAATCCGCGATATGTATATATATATGGGTTATGGGAAAACCCCGCGAAGTGGTGAATCCGCGATTGTCGAACCGCGAAGTAGCGAGGGTTCACTTCGTCTTCCTTACGGAGCCTTGCGATCCTCTTAGGATGCTGAGCGACCCCTAGGATCTGAAGTATCAAGGGTTGCAACCCATACAACAGGACCTCATCAAAACCTCTAATCTAGGCGCTTCTCAAGAAATGACTTTGACCACCCGCCAAATCAAGTAGGATGCGAAAGGCTTCTTAGCCTTCCGGACAACCCAAAAACAATAATAAAACATTTCAAGAGAAAGATTAAAAAGGTTATGGAATTAGGGAATTGTAGTGGTTGAGCCCTCACCCACTACTGCACTCGTTGCTACGAATGGTCCTAGAGTGTAGCAGTTCTCGTAAAGAGACTGGACATTCTTAAGATAAAAAGACGCGAACACTGACTTGCTTTTCCAATAGGTTGCGTCGATTATACTTTGCAGAGATCTATTTTGTTTAAAGGCCACGGAAGTTGCGACAGCTCTACTTCGTGCGTCCTTACCTTCAGCAAAGCTTGGTCTTCCTCATTCAGATGGGAATGAGCTTCTCGTATTAACAGTCTGATAAAATAGGATAAAGCATTCTTTGACATAGGCAAAGATGGTTTCTTAACTGAACACCATAAAGCTTCAGACGGGCCTCGTAAAGGTTTAGTTCGTTTTAAATAGAACTTAAGAGCTCTTACAGGACATAAGACTCTTTCTAGTTCATTTCCAACCATACGATAAGTTTGGAATATCGAACGATATTGGCCAAGGCCGAGAAGGCAGCTCGTTTTTGGCTAGAAAACCAAGTTGTAGAACATGTAGCCGTTTCGGATGAGAATCCGATGTTCTTGCTGAAGGCATGAATCTCACTGACTCTTTTAGCTGTGGCTAAGCATACCAGGAAAAGTCTTTAAGGTGAGATCTTTCAGGGAGGCTGATTGTAGCGTTTCGAACCTGTCTGACATAAGGAATCTTAGTACCACGTCTAAATTCCAACCAGGTGTAACCAAACGACGCTCCTTCGTGGTCTCAAAAGACTTAAGGAGGTCCTGTAGATCTTTATGTTGGAAAGATCTAAGCCTCTGTGACGGAAGACTGATGCCAACATGCTTCTGTAACCCTTGATAGTAGGAGCTGAAAGAGATCGTTCTTTCCTCAGATATAAGAGGAAGTCAGCTATTGAGTTACAGGGGTACTGGTCGAGGATACGGATACTGACTTGCACCAGTTTCGGAAGATTTCCCACTTCGATTGGTAGACTCTAAGGGTGGATGTTCTCCTTGCTCTAGCAATCGCTCTGGCTGCCTCCTTCGAAAAGTCTCTAGCTCTCGAGAGTCTTTCGATAGTCTGAAGGCAGTCAGACGAAGAGCGTGGAGGCCTTGGTGTACCTTCTTTACGCGTGGCTGACGTAGAAGGTCCACCCTTAGGGGAAGTGTTCTGGGAACGTCTACTAGCCATCGAAGTACCTCGGTGAACCATTCTCTCGCGGGCCAGAGGGAAGCAACTAGCGTCAACCTTGTCCCTTCGTGAGAGGCGAACTTCTGCAGTACCTTGTTGACAATCTTGAACGGAGGGAATGCATATAGATCTAGATGTGACCAATCTAGTAGAAAGGCATCTATATGAACTGCTGCTGGGTCCGGGATTGGTGAGCAAAATATTGGGAGCCTCTTGGTCATCGAGGTTGCGAAGAGATCTATGGTTGGCTGGCCCCAGGTGGCCCAAAGTCTCTTGCATACATCCTTGTGGAGGGTCCATTCTGTTGGAATTATTTGTCCCTTCCGACTGAGACAATCTGCCATGACATTCAAGTTGCCTTGGATGAACCTCGTTACTAGTGATATGTCTAGACCTTTTGACCAGGTGAGGAGGTCCCTTGCGATCTCGTACAACGTCAGAGAGTAGGTCCCTCCTTGCTTGGAGATGTACGCCAAAGCCGTGGTGTTGTCCGAGTTCACCTCCACCACTTTGCCTTGAAGGAGAGACCTGAAGCTTTTCCAGGTCAGACGTACTGCCAGAAGCTCCTTGCAGTTGAAATGCATTGTCCTTTGACTCGAGTTCCATAATCCCGAGCATTCCCGACCGTCTAATGTCGCACCCCAGCCTACGTCCGATGCGTCCGAGAAGAGAACGTGGTTGGGAGTCTGAACAGTTAGGGGAAGACCCTCTCTAAGGTTGATATAGTCCTTTCACCAAGTCAGACAAGACTTTATCTTTCCGGAAACCGGGATCGAGACCGCTTCTAGCGTCTTGTCCTTTTTCCAGTGAAAAGCTAGATGGTATAGAAGAGGACGGAGGTGTAGTCTTCCTAGTGACACAAATTGATCCACGGATGATAGTGTCCCTACCAGACTCATCCACAGCCTGACTGAGCAGCGTTCCTTCTTCAGCATCTTCTGGATGGATAGCAGGGCTGGGGGCTGACCGTCTTGTTCAGCAACGTCCTCATCAGAGGGTTCCTCATCCGAAACTGATGAGGAAACGGCAACGGAGTGGGCAACGTCTGACTCGCTGAATCCGGTCGCACTGGTGGATGCGTGACGGAGCCGGACGCAACATCATGGAACTGCTGCACAGTCTGTGAACTGTCAACAACCATGGGTGCGCGAGGAAGTACAGCGTCAACCCGAAACTGTCTAGACCGTCTGGGTTGTGCAGTCAACACCCTACCGGGTTGCTGAGGTTGACGCACTGCGTCACAACAAGTCACCTCTGCTGGTTGTTGAACGTCCTGAACGTCAACAACCACCTCCGAGCGTCGCTTAACGTCAACGTGCGACTGGCAACCCACACTGGGTCGCATCGGTGGATGAACCACCTCAACTGGCAGACGCGAGTAGGTTACCTCAGCGTCAACAGGGCGCACAACCGACCGGTTGGAAGGTTGTTGGCCAGAAGGAGGAACCACCTCAACTGGCAGACGCGAGTAGGTTACCTCAGCGTCAACAGGGCGCACAACCGACCGGTTGGAAGGTTGTTGGCCATAAGGAGGAACCACCTCAACTGGCAGACGCGAGTAGGTTACCTCAGCGTCAACAGGGCGCACAACCGACCGGTTGGAAGGTTGTTGGCCAGAAGGTTCTTCTCCGCATTAAAGTTCTCTATCAAGGACGCAAGCTTGGACTGCATGGCTTGCAGCAAAGCCCATTTAGGGTCTACGGGAGCAGGTGTGGCAACAGACGGGGTTAGCGACTGAGGCGGAACCGTTTACCATCCCTGAAAGCCTTGTTATGTGTGACATAATAGTACAGCAAAACTTCAAAGGCTTGACAAAAGCTGAGAAGTTGACCTGTAAACAACTTGGAGCGTCTCCTGGCTAGGCGCCAGGGCGAGTCTACCAGAATTGAGAAGTCTATCTGGGCAGAGGCATGAACTCCCAAGCCGAGAACTTCTCTCGTGTCATATCAGACTCTCGCTCTATAAGCCAGTATAAAAGAAGGGAAATCAAAGGTTGTATCCCTAAAAACTCCTCCTGGTGCAAAAAACCAGTCGCCTAGCCAACGTAACGCTCTCTAGGAGAGCGAGAGAGCACTAGCTTAAAAACAACGGCTTCGAAGTAGCTAGGCCTAGTGTAAGTTCTGACGTTTAGGCGAACGAGGAGCAGCAGTTACAAGATCCGGACGAAGATCCTTAAAAAAAAATCATCATGATTTAATTAAAGTCCATAGGAGGCTAAGCAGCTTAAGGCTCCTCTCTATCTGACAGAGTCCTCAAGGGAATATCAGTATGAGGGAGAACAGCAACTTCCTCATCCACAGGAACCTTGTCCGATAAAAGCTAGGTTACCTCAGTGAGTCTCTCACTGGTGCATAAGTAGCAGACCAGAAGGCAACGTCATGTAACTGCTTGACAGTCTGTGAACTGTCAACAACTGAACTGTCAACCACAACAGGTGTGTGAGGACGTACAGTGTCCACTCGAGACTGCTTTGACTGTCTAGACTGAGCAGTCAAAACAACTCTAGAATGCGGAAGTTGACGCACCGCGTCAAAACAAAACAACTTAGACTGTTGTTGAACCTCGCGAACGTCAACGGAAGATTCCGTGCGTCGCTGAACGTCAACATGCGGCTGGCAGGGTACACTGGAACGCATGGGTGGCGGGACTCTCTTGGAGTGCGGGAGAAGGTCGCCTCAGCGTCCACAGGACGCACAACCGTAGTTGGTTGTAGGCTAGAGGTTGGTGCAGTGTCAACCTTCTCCGCACGAAAGTCCTGCATCAATGACGTTAACTGAGACTGCATGGTCTGCAGCAAAGACCACTAGGGTCTACAGGAGCAGGTGCGGCAACAGACGGTGTGACTGCCTGATGCGGTACCCGCTTTGCCTCTCTTAGGAGGTGAGCAGTCGTCGGAAGACTGCAGCGAGTCCGAACTGACCCAGTGGCTACAACTAGGCCGTTGGACTTGCGCGGAAAGGACCGACTTGCGCTTAATAAGCCGCGAGACCTTGGTCCATGGTTTCTTACGAGAAACCTCTTCCGCAGACGAGGAATAAATGGGCTCTCTCGTCTTAGAGTGGGTGGGGCGATCTTGGGTAGATACGCCCGAAACCACAGAGGGAAAACGTCTGTTCGTTGATCAAGGCCTCTCGAACCCATAAGTCGTTCGACATTACTTCTCCCCTGGGCTTGGGAGCTTGCAAGAGGTCCCGGACTAGGTGAACGACAGGCACGAACAGACGAACCCTCGGACGCAACACTGTAACACTTTGCGCATATCACTTTATCACTTCGATTTTCTGTTTTGCACTTATTTCACTGAAATCGAAACTTTTACTGATTTCTACCTGAAACACGCAATTCTACCCTTCATTAAAAGGTAGTAATTGCGAAATCAGTCGTATAATGCAAGCTCATTAATACCAGCAAAAAACAGAAAACATATTTTAAGATAAAAAATTCAGTGGCTGGGAAAGAGACTAAACACTAGTTCATATAACTACGTTTTCAATCTCTCACCGCACATAGCCTGGGGACGAGAATAAAAAACTAAAAACGTTTTATCCTTCCTCCCCGTACAGCGACTAGGGACGAGAGCAACTCGAGAAAAACGTTACCCGTTTGAACGGAACGTTTTCTCTCCTCTCTCTCCCTCCGTCTCTATCTCTCTCTCTCTTACTCTCTTGATTTCGCACCTAAGAGAAGAGCCCAATTATATATCGTCAAAAAAACATGTTATTTGACTAAAGGAAAAAACTGAAAGGTTTTCCAAATAAAAAGTTCCTTTAATTTAGAATTTAAAACATTTAAGCTAAGAAAGAATGAACAAAACGTCAGAATCGATTTACTCTTACTGCAAAGTGAAACCGTGATACACTCTCTATCGTAACGATAGAGCGCATGTTGAACGTCCTGAACGTCAACAACTGCGTAGTCTAAAAAACTAAACGTTAGTTCATCTTTGAAAACAGTACGAAGACTATCAAAGAAATTCTTTCATAAAACATTAAATTTAAAAAGTTTTAAATTCTTTAAAGGCTAAATACGATATAACGGGCTCAACGTTGATTAACTTCGGTTCCAAGTTAGGACCCGCCTACTATCAGGAAAGGTCGCATATAAACAAAACATAAAAATTTATTTTTATATGTTTATAATAAATGGAAAGTTAATCGAAGAGGCCTAATAAAGGCGGAGAGATATAAAATATATAGATCTATAACGTGTTAAGCAAAATTACTAAAAACCTAAACACACTTCCGTCTAAGGGAAGGGTCGGCCATTTAAAAGTGAAAGAGAGTCCATACTCTCCTTGTCACCATAATTAAATCTATCCAAAACGAGTTCAAGTTTTGAGATGAAGATAAAACACCTGCATAGCGAAAGCTCAAAACTAGAAATGTGTACTTCACCAAAATATGTGAAAACCAATCCAGTAAGCAATAGCGAATTTAGTAGGTCTTGCCGGTGGCACGACAGAGAGAAAATTGATTCTGTGTTTACATTGAGTACTGAGTACCTGCTCGACAGATGGCGCTGTTGATGTACACCCACTACCTGCATAGCGATCGCTGGCGTATTTTGAACGTAGAGTTTTTTCTGTCGGGCAGCAGAGCTGCAGCTTATATAATCACCGGCTAAGTTTAATATTGAAAAAAACAAGTTTTTACTAAAATCCTTTCAATCTAACTTCTTTAAGAAACACTGACAAAATCTGACTTCCCATGTCCACCTTGGGACATGATCTATTCAAGTTAAATAGGCAAAGTGACGACCTAACTTTTTCATAAGAATCTCACACCAATCATTCGATACTAGCACAATCATCCCTCATTCCTTGCAGTGGAATTCATAACACTTTCATAGCACAAAGTCCCAATATTTAATATTTGCAAATTTTTATCAAGATTAAATTAGATACTTTTCAGATCAAAATCTACTGGGTTTTGATGATTTTATTATACTGATGTGCAATGACTTAAGAGTACAAGTGGCTTAAAAAACAATTGATCTTGTTACCAGTAGGAAATTTAATAAAATATTCAAAGGAAATCCTGTGATTAACGTTTTATAAGATTGAGTTTGGACTGAATGAGTTTAGGAATATGGCCCAGCGCTTGAAGGCTATTAGCTACTGCAGATACAGTACGATTAAGTCAGTTTTTGAGAGAGAGAGAGAGAGAGAGAGAGAGAGAGAGTTATCCTATTTCACTGTGCTGTGGGAAAGAAATGAACACTAAGGTAGCTAGGTTATACAATATCCAATTTCCCATATTTCATTTTCATTAATTTTGCTTTTTCATCAATCATTTTTAATCTATTCTTATAATTCTCAATTCAACACTCAAAACTACTTTAGTCCAAGTGAACTCAGTTGATCCCTTTAGGGAAAACAACTAAACCAGAGGTGTCCTTGAAGGGTGTAGGCACAGAAATAATTACTTACAAGGTCAGTAGAGGGTACTTTGTTTTTTGTCTAGATTTAAACCTTAATAAGATATAGAAAGACATAACTTTTGATATTGTACTGTAAAATTTCAAACTGTGCCCTCTTTCAATATGACGATTTATAAATTTCTCATTTTAAATAATGAATGAAGTTTGTAATTACTTTTATAATGTACTGTAACATTTTAAACTGTACCCTCTTTCATTAAGACAATTTATAAATTTCTCATTTTAAATAATGAGTAAAATTTGTAATTACTTTGTTATTATACTTTATTTTAAACAGTACCCTCTTTCAATATGACAATTTGTAAATAATGAGCAAAGTTTGTTATTACTATAATATTTTTCAATATGACAATTCCTATATTTCTCATAATAAATAATGAGCAAAGTTTGTTAGTACTTTGATAACCACCCATGTTTTAAGTGTGACAACCCATGTTCTAAGTGTGAATTATTCAAATCATTACAATTATAATAAAAGTTCACGCCAGTTTCAAATGGAATAAATTGATACCAATTATCTAATGAATTAAAATAAAAACTGGCCAAGGGGTCAGGCAATCTAACAAACAAAAAAAGCTAAATTGGCTACAAAAAAAAAAAAAAGAAAAAAAAATGCCAGGTATGAACCTGCCCACGATACACTGTATTATTGAACAATCTTACAATTTCTGCTCATTATCAAGATATCTCATCATAAACAGTTAAAATATTAAGAAAGGAGCAAAGCGGATTATGAATGATCTATATTTAAGAGTGTTAACGAAGTTTTGAGGACGATATTCCAATTACTGTGAATTGCGTAGGTATAAGATACCTAATAACTCTCAGAATTTTATGAATTTTCTTCTGGGAAGGATACTGTTTGAAGACGGAATATTTCTGCACATCAGTATTGCATTAAAAAAGAATAAAAAAACACCCAGAAATCTATGCATCTATGGAAACACAGGTTATGAGGATTCCTAAAGGAAATGGGACTTCGAGCTATGTATAGAAATAAAAAAAATCCTTGTCATAAATCCAGGAAACTTTTCACTTAAAGCCCACAAACCTGATGAGATTTTTTGCCCACGATTTATAAACCTATTTTTCATACCATATCAGTTCTCCCATCCTTTAAACAACACAAACACACATAAACTAACCTGGACAGCCTTTGCGTCAGCGGCAAGATATTCAAAAACTTTTTACACAATTTATCTAAAAATGATTAAAGTGTTATTTATCCCTTCTTTATGTCATGGGTACAAATGACACGAGCCAAGAAACAAAATGGAGTTTATGAACCGAGCTGTGCACCTTTTCAGAAAGCCCAGATGTCTCGCCATAATAAAAAGTTCTGAAATGCAAGACTTGAAAATGAACCTCTTACCTAAGTCCTTGAAACACTTACGTTAAGTACACTTATCATTAATCTTTAAGATTTAAATTATACCTGAAAATTAGGTTTTTATAAAAAAAAAATTAACAACAATTACCACTGATTACACATTAACTTCAAAAAGAGCATAAACATGTTTGGAGCACTTTGAATCACAATCCTTTTACATTAGATAGATATTTCACTACTTACATTTACACAATTCATAACAAATTTGATGTTTTTTGTCATTGATATAAGTGCATACAATTTTACTTGAAATGAAAATGATAGTACCAAAACCTGTACATTTGACATTATAACCTCCTACAATATTCAAATAAGATCATTTATAAATAATTCTAAAATCTGATAAACCATTGCAAGCAAAAAATTTGAGACTTTTGAGCAAGTTAATAATGGTATAACACAGGACATAATTTTTCATGATTTTGGCTGTCAAGATAAAACCTGCACATACGAGACAGCTGGATCAATAAGCAGACTAAAATCCAAAATATTTACCAGTACAGACTGTCGCCTTTGACAAGTACAATATATTCAAGCCAACACATTGAGCTACAGCTCTCAATACACCAGTAAAAGAATGAACAAATTCTGTACATGGGGAATAAAATAACAGTCCAAAAGAACAAGTGATTACTCTAGTTAAGATCAGGATCTACCACCTCATGGACTCTCTAGCCCATTTTGTGTTGAGAAATAAATTGGCAAATGCTTATGCTCAAAGAGGAGGGGGGCAGTGGGAGACTCATCAGCCATATGAGGCGAGTGTCTCTGATTTTTATAACATTTCCAAATTTGGGATAAGGAAGGATCAAGGATGAGGAGTGGGAGATCTGAAATTGAAGGTGAGCATCAGTTTAATATATTAGAGAATTTGGAAAATGTGATCAAAATTCTCCCTTTACTTTTAACAATTAGCATGTTATTCTTCAAGCTATATTCATGCAGCTCCAAAAGTAAGTGAGAGAGAGAGAGAGAGAGAGAGAGAGAGAGAGAGAGAGAGAGAGAGAGAGAGAGAGAGAGAGAGAGAGAGAGAGAGAGAGAGAGAGAGAGATTACTCTAAGTACCTGGAAATTAAAGGAACTTCCTTAGATTGGAGAGGCCATTAAAATGCATCTAGTTTATATCCCATCCATGTTATACGTATCACAAATCCACTTATATCTACACAACTTTATGATTCCAAATTCTTCTCCCTCCCTTTACCTAAACAAAACATTTCACACTAAGGTCTTATTGATCCCAGAAGTTAACATTTTCATCCAACTATGCAATTTACTGAAAAGGGTTTTCAATAATCGGTTGCTGCTTGCTGAGGTTGCCTTCTAAAACTCCTATTAATGAGAGATCCTTTCTAATATCAGCGACAATAAGGTCAGAAGGAACGTGGAATTAGAGGTGGGGTCAAAAGGAACGTGTTAATATGTGGGATCAAAAGGAACGTGCAAATACAGGTAGGGTCAGAAAGAACGTGTTAAGGCAGGTAGGGTCAGAAGGATGGTGTTAATGCAGGTAGGGTCAAAAGGAACATGTTAAGGCAGGTAGGGTCAGAAGGATGGTGTTAATGCAGGTAGGGTCAAAAGGAACGTGTTAAGGCAGGTAGGGTCAGAAGGATGATGTTAATGCAGGTCGGGTCAGAAGAAATGTATTGATGCAGGTAGGGTTAGAAGAAATGCCTTAATGCAGGTAGGGTCAGAAGGAACATGCAAGAGCAAATAGGGTCAGAAGGAACGTGTTAATACAGGTAGGGTCAGAAGGAACATGGAAGTGTAAGTATGATCAAAAGGAGTGTGTAAGTGTAGGTAGGCCAGAAGGAACGTGTAAAATGCATGTAGGGTCAAAAGGAACGTACAAGTATAGGTAGGGTCAGAAAGAACATGGAATTACAGGTAGGGTAAAAAAGAGTGTGGAATTACAGGTATTGTAAAAAAGAACATGGAATTACAGGTACAGTCAGAAAGAACATGGAATTACAGGTAGGGTCAAAAAGAGTGTGGAATTACAGGTACGGTCAAAAAGAACATGGAATTACAGGTATAGTCAGAAAGAACATGGAATTACAGGTAGGGTCAGAAGTAATGTGCAAGAGCAGCTTGGATCAAAAGAAATGTTGCAAAGACCATTAAGTAATGCCTACAATGGACCATTGGAGGGCCACTGTTGGCACTACACCCCTACAGAGATAATATATTTGATTTCATATCTAGCTTTTCAGTAACAAGTAACATAATCCAATGACCTTTAGTTCCCCAAATGATGTTTCATAATCTTCTATATTTCATTACTTTCTTTACCATATAATCTTTCAGGTTTCATTGGCTAGCCTCTCCCAAAAGAGAGAGAGAGAGAGAGAGAGAGAGAGAGAGAGAGAGAGAGAGAGAGAGAGAGAGAGAGAGAGAGAGAGATGCCAACTGTTGTAAAGCATCACAAGATGTCAAAGGGAGGATGGGTAATGAGACAAAATTTGACTAATATTCAAGAAATGTTCACCCATGATATTAGGACGAAATTTTAGTTATATTTAAGAATTATTCACCCTTGGTATTGAGAGGAAATTTTACTAAGAATTAAGAATTATTCACCCATGGTACTGGGACGAAATTTGACTTATATTCAAGAATTATTCACCCATGGTATTGGGACGAAATTTTAGTTATTTCTAAGAATTATTCACCCTTGGTATTGAGAGGAAATTTTACTAAGAATTAAGAATTATTCACCCATGGTACTGGGACGAAATTTGACATATTCAAGAATTATTCACCCATGATATTGGGACGAAATTTTAGTTATTTCTAAGAATTATTCACCCTTGGTATTGAGAGGAAATTTTACTAAGAATTAAGAATTATTCACCCATGGTATTGGGACGAAATTTGACTTATATTTAAGAATCATCTCCCATGGTATTGGGACGAACTTTGACTAATATTTAAGAATTAATCACACATGGTATTAAGACGAAAGTTTACTAATATCTAAGAAATATTCACTCATGATATTGGGACAAAATTTTACTAACATTTAAGAATTATTTACCCATGGTATTGGGACGAAATTTTACTAATATTTAAGACTTAATCACACATGGTATTGAGACGAAATTTGACTAATATTTAAGAAATATTCACTCATGGTATTAGGAAGAAATTTGACTAATAATCAAGTATTATTCACCCATGGTATTGGGACGAAAGTTTAGTTATATCCGAAAATCATTCACCCATGGTATTGGGACGCAATTTTATGATCGTTTAGTACATAGCATAGGAAGAAAAACTTGAGGTGCTACATGTGAACATACCTTGAATTCCACAGATTGAGAATTCCTCTTTTAGATATCCCCCAAAAACATTAAGCAAATTATTAGAAATATGTATGAATCCTGAATCCACCCAATTTCGAAGATTTTGTCAATTAGATCTTAATTCACAGAGCAATGCAATGTAACTCTGAAGCCTAAAGATTGTCAAGCAAACTGGAACTCTTGGAAACAAGAGTGATAGAAAAAATGAAACAAGGAATTACTTGAATTGGAACAAGAAAACAACCAACGGCATGAAATAACAAATCTAAAGAGCACACACAACAGCTCCTTAGATCAAGGTGTGCAGCGGATAACTCCATACACAAGGGATTTCTCTTAATAATTGCTTAGGTAATATAGTGCTCTAAAAATAACTCCATAGATCACTTCATTATCCAATGGGTACCAAAGACAAGTGTTCAAAATAACACTAAAGACGAAAGTGTTCAGAATAACTTCCAAGAACAAGGGTCATGATTAACTGAATGGTCAAAAGAATAAGGCCCAAAAATCTCCATAGACAAAGTAGTGTCCCGAACCACTGTGCATTACAAAAAAACTCTGCAAACTAGGGAGGACTCAAAACTGGTAAATGGAATAAGTGTCCCAGAAAGATTATTGAATCATAAAACTCCTTGAATATCTCCATAGATAAAGGATTCCAAGAATAATGCATAGACTAATCACTATTCCAAATAACCTAAAAGAAATCATGTAGATCCTGGATTTATCCACAATGACTAATGAGTTCCTCAAATAACTCCATAGAACAAGAAATGCCAAGAAGGAAGTTTTAAGCAAATCGGAGCAAAGGGGTATAATCCTGAAAGCTTGGTAAATCAAGGCATTACCCACAGAAAATTCATAAAACTAAGGGAACTCTGGAAGACATTTTCAAACAAAGTTCCCCACCCCTCAAAAAAGCCCGAATACTAAAGAAAGGTCGAAGTGTCTGAAAATATATTTTTAAAACAGAATTATCTGAAAAAATCTGTAAACAAGGATTACTCACAAACGACTCTACTGAGTAAAGAATGCCCAAAGTAACTCGACAGACCAAAAATCAGACACACAGGATATCAGAATTTACAGCCTCACGAAAAACAAGTCAAGGAAAATATTTAAATATTTTGATCCAAAACTGGCCCCTTCGAAACTGTATGACGGAGGAGTCTAAAATGTCCTTAAGTCAAGCATAATCCTAAAACTTAAAAAAGCCAAGAAAAAATTTAAAAACCTTACCATGTAAAGGAATATTTTCGATTCGATGTGGAAAGACAATCGTTTACATAATTTTCTTTGGATCTTCAGTAGACTTCTGTTAAAGTATCCGACTACAGGTTTTCCGAGAGAATAACTTTCTGGATAGAACCTTCATTTATAATAAGTTACTAACAACATAAAATTGTTAGCTTTGAAAAATTTACCACCGTATACACAAACCAGTCAATTAACATAAGGTTTGAATTATGATCTAACCAAATAATGTATACCATGTGCAATTCTACAGATTATTTAACATCATGAGTATCCTTCACCTCAGAGCAGAAAAAGTGGAACTAAATTCCCGTCGTTGAAACTTAATTATTCAAAAAAATAAAAAGCAGCATCTAAACTGAGAAATGAAAAATGCATAACAATCCTCATAGGTTTCATGCCATCAAGGTGCATATTGTTATTAATACTAAAAGATAAGGGGCAACGTTGTTGGGAAGGCAGGAAGCTATAAACCCAAGGGCGGCAACAGGCAAAATAGCCCAGTGAGGAAAGGAATTAGGAAACATAGAATAGTGACAGTGTACCTTCAAGCAAGAGAACTTTAACTCAAGACAATGGAAGACCATAGTATGGAGACTGTGGCACTACCCAAGACTAGAGAAGGATGTTAGATTTTGGAGTGTCCTTCTCCTAGAAGAGATGCTTATCATAGCTACAGTCTCTCTTCTACCCTTATCAAGAAGAGAGCAGCCACTGAACAATTACATTACAGTGCAGGGGTCACTTCCCTTAGTTAGACAGGCACTGCGCATCACAGGGAACTGGCTATTCTTTGATGTATCTAGCCAATGAATCCTCGAGGCTCTTTGCGTTAATAGGCGTAAGGGGGGAGATGATGATGAGGAGGAGAGGGAACCAATGTAGTAGTATCTGGTCAAAAAAAAAAAAAAAAAAAAAAAAAAAAAAAAAAAAACAGTAACACTCTAGCGGTAGTATCACAACAGGTGGCAGGTGCCTTGGCCAACCTACTACCTACATTATGATGTGTTCTGATTAAAGGTAAAGCTTCATGACCAACAAATGTTTACAGAATAGGAAGGCCTAATGGAAAGTAAGGATAGAAACTAACCCTTACATTACCATAAGCTAAACAAATAACCCGGAATTATTAAGTAGCTTTCAATCTATCAGCCTTAGTCTAATATCCACAGGACCCACCAAGAGAATAGTATCATAGTAAAGCAATGAACAATAGAAATCACTGTATAAAAATGTTATTTTCATAATAAAATAAATTTTTGAATATACTTACCCGCTGGTTATATAAGAATGGCTAACGTCCCTGACGCCTCGGTAGGAAATTCAAAATCTCGCGCGGCTATCGCAGATATGCCAGGTGTACACTAGTGCCCTCACGGTACAACAGGTAGAACTATACCCAACTTCTTCAGATTTTCCATGCCACATGGTCTCTAGAGGGGAGGAGGGTGGGTTTTAATCTTATATAACCAGTGGGTAAGTATATTCAAAAATGTATTTTATTATGAAAATAACATTTTTAAATATAGAAGTTACCCGCTGGTTAAATAAGAATGGCTGATTGACACCCTTGGTGGTGGGTCAGAGACAGCTACATAATTGGAAATTCACTTAAGCATTACACAATCACTTAAGAGGTTCTCACCTGATAAAGAAGCTGACAGCAATGCTTTGCCTCATCTTGTCTGCTATCCTTAGAAGATCCAGCGGTCCACCCAGGGGGCTGATGATCTCTAGGAGCTGTCAAACGGTTCAATAACCTATAACATGACAGGACCTCAACTAATACCCTTGTTCCGGGCACTCTCTAGGAACAAAATGACCACCCGACTAGATCAAAGATTGCGAAAGATTGTCGACCAATCTTCACGTACAATCACAAAAACATATATAACAGTTCCAAGAGAAGATTGATTGATTGATTGATTGATTTATTTAAAGTTTTCAGGCATCCTGACATCTAAGGTCATTGATGCCGATATCATTTAGTTTATGTATACAAAAATAAAAAAATAAAAAAAAATAAAAATAAGAGTATTCAATTAAAATCATAAAAGTTAAATAGTTTTCAGAAGACCTGCTTCTGAAATAAATCTAAAAATGCCACTTGCATAGTAAGACATATCATTTTTAAGAATCTTGGCAAGGATGAACCTGCCACCCTCACCTCGAGCCTCAAACAAATATCTATTCCTTAAGTTGTTATAATTGGGGCATTCGGTCAACAAATGCCTTACTGTTAGAGGTATTAAACAGTCGTCACAATACGGTTGCTGTTGGCCCTTCAGCAGAAACTCATGTGTCAACCGAGTGTAACCAATACGGAGACAACAAAGAGACGTCTCCCATTTTCGGGGCATCATATTATACAGTACCTCCAAGGAAATATGACATTTGTTACCTCTCGCATTTTATTGCCATCTAGGCTATCCCATTGCTGTTGCCATTTATTGCAAACCAATTTCTTGATGTCAGGTAAGAAATCATTACAGGTAATGGGATACCTTCTTGGCAGCAACTCGGATGCAGCATTCTTAGCCAGTGAATCTGCCTTCTCATTCCCAGACACACCTACATGTGCTGGAACACAACAAAATCGAACTGTTATACCTCTCCGTCCAATAATAAGAAGCCATTCTAAAATCTTCAAAACTAGAGGGTTATTAGAATTAAAAACTTCTAAGTTTGAAGGACACTCCTTGCACCACTAAAAATTGTAAAATTACCCTCCTTCTCCAACGCTATTTTCTCAATAGCGGTTAATATGCCATACAGTTCGGCAGTAAATATGGAAGCGGTCAGAGGAAGTGCACCTCTACAATTAAAATCATTATTATGTACTGTACTCCAAATCCAACGCCAGCATCAGATTTGGAGCCATCAGTATAGATAAAAGTTGATCCTCTATGTTCTTTAACATGTTCATTAAAAAGAGACCTGGCTTCTAGGTCTGAAATATTCTTCTTATCTCTTATAAAATATTTACAAAAAGATATCTCTAGTAATTTCCATGGAGGCGTTGATGATACCTTGAATGGAAGTACTTTACTTCTAATTATATCCAGACTGATTAATAATTGTTTCACCCGAAAGCCATAGGGTTGAGGAGATTTTGGGTGCATCTCAAAGTATGTTGGGTGCTTTACAAGGCTTGCAGTCTGGAAGGCTAAAGAATTAGGGAGTCTTTGCAATCTAAACCAATACCAAAGAATGGAAGACATTCGGTAAAGGTCTAGAGGCAACTCTCCAGCATCAACAAGGAGACTTGGGATAGGCGAGGTTCTAAATGCTCCTGTGGACTATCTTATACTAGCATGATGTATTGAATCTAATATTTTTAACCGGCTTGGGGTTGCTGAGGAGTATATTTCGCATCCATAACTAATTTTGGAAAAAATCAAGGACTTGTATAATTTTAAAATTGTATTGCGGTCTGCCCCCCATGATGTATGAGACTTTTAAAACATTCATAGCTTTAAGACATTTAGCTTTTAATGCTTTTAAGTGAGAAACCCATGTAAGCCTACAATCAAATATCAACCCTAAAAATTTAGCTTCACTTGCACATGGGATCCGTTGACCTTTGATGTATATATCCGGGTCTGGATGTATACGACAGAAATGGACAATTTTGGTTTTACTTGTTGAGAACTTAAATCCATTCATATCAGCCCAATGGATAATTTTATCAATACAGAGTTGTATTTTTCTCTCGACCATTGTCATTATGGCCCCAGCAAATTAAATGGAGAGATCATCCACAAATAATGTTGCGAGAACATCCCGGGGAATGACTGAGGATATCCCATTAATTGCTAGTGCAAAAAGGGTTACACTCGGCACACTCCCGAGGAACTCCTTCTTCCTGGCATTTACTCTGTGATAGAGCTTCCCCAACTCTCACTTGGAAAACTCTATGTGAAAGAAATGACTGAATGAATAGTGGTAGCTCTCCTCTTAATCCTAACTCATGGATTCTTTTAAGTATACCGTATCTCCGTGTGGTATCATATGCCTTTTCAAGATAAAAAAAGACTGTCACATGGTGATTAGCACATCAGTCGTTGAGTGCATTTTTCTGAATCCACATTGTATTGGTGATAAAATACCCTTCTTTTCAAGGTACCACATCAGTCTTGCATTGACCATCTTCTCCATAATTTTACATAAACACGAAGTCAATGCAATAGGTCGGTAGTTTGCTGCTAAAAACTTGTCCTTACCGGGTTTTAAAAAGGCTAAAATAATGGTTAGTTCCCAAACACTTGGATATCTATGATCATGCCATATTCTATTAGTAATGCTTAAAATAAACAACTTTGTATTAAAATGTACATGTTTAATCATTGCGTATGGAATTCCATCAGGTCCAGGGGCTGTATCGTTGCAAGTGGAAAGTGCCGAATCATATTCTCTTTCAGTGAAAGGAGAATTATATGACTCTTCCCTTCCTGTTGCAAAATTTAAAATTTTCTTTTCTTCAATGCTCCTGTACTGGTGACCAGGAGCTGCTACAATCTTGCACGATACATTTGAAAAATGGTCAGCCAGGGCATTGCTAACTTCAATTCCTTCAGTCACATACTGACCATTCACTTTGAACACTGGTGGTGGGTTTGGGGTGAATTTGCCTGCAATCTTTTTTACTTTCCTCCATACAGAAGATGGTGGTGTCCTACTATTAATGGAGGAAACAAAAGCCACCCAAGATCGGCGTTTAGCTTCTTTCATGGCACGGCGGAACTGTGCTCTACACTTTTTGTACGTTATCAAATTTTCCTCCGTACGGCATTTACGCAATCCAGTCAGAGATTTTCTGGTGGCTCTGTGCAAGGCTGTTAATTCTGAGGACCACCACGGGACTGGTCGTCTTTTGAATATTCCTGTGGTTTTGGGAATCGAATTGATTCCTGCTGTATGGAGAGTTCCATTCAGTAGGTCTATGGCATCATCAATACTTTCAAACCGATCTGCACTCCCTTCGATTTCACTTAGCTCACAAAATTTAACCCAGTCTGCCTTGTCAAGATTCCATCGTGGCGATCTTTGTAAAGGCGGACCCTTGTTTGTGTTTATAATGATTGGTGCATGATCACTAGTATGCCAATCATCTAGTGTCCTCCAATCAAAATCAAGAAGGCAGTTAGAGCTTGCAATTGAAAGGTCAATGCATGACAGGGTACCTGTCTGAACATGGAAGTGTGTGGGCTCTCCTGTATTAAGGAGTCCCACATCCTCATTCTCCACAATTGATGAGATAATATTGCCCCTTGTGTTTGCTAAAATATCACCCCATAAAGAATGTCTACCATTCATATCTCCCAGTAAGAGAAATGGTTGAGGGAGTTGATGAATGACCTCTGCTAAATCATCATATAAAATATTATCATTTGGAGGCAAGTAGAGAGAGCATATTGTATATTTTCTTCCTATATCAATTTGTACAACCACTGCCTGCAGGGTTGTACATATAGACATAGGTATTTGGGGAACATCTCGACGAACGTACATGAGACTTCCACCATGGCTCCCTGCTTGATGATTATATGTTCTATAGCTAACATACTCTCGAGGACTAGGAGTGTTAGCATCAAGCATACTTTCCTGTAGACATACAATTATGGGGGAATGTTCATGAATTAGGAGCTTAAGTTCTTCAAATTTCGACCCTAAACCCTGAGAGTTCCATTGCAAAATTGAGGAGAAAACTATGGATTATTTCGGGAAGACATCTTGGATGAGGTCTTCTCATTAGCAGTTTTTAATCTAACATTATTACCTGTAGGTTTCTTTAGAGATGGTCTTGTTATGTTGGGTTTTACGTTGGTGTTTTTCTTTGTATCTTTTTTATCTATTTGTTGAGGGGGATGGTGGACCTCAACTTGAATTTTTGATTTATTTAAATTGTTTTCTGGTTGATCAGAAACATCAACAGACAAAACATCATATTTATTTGATGTCATAACTCTAATATTTCTTATGGAAGGGGGTGAGAGAGATGGAGGTCTCACTCTTTTCCTATTTATCGGTGGTGAGGATCTACCAGGTTTTTGCACCTTCCCTACTACAGGTGCACCTGGTAACTTTGTTTCGGGCGGAACCTCCATCAAATCAGGCAAGGACATGGCCTGAGAGAGGTTAGTACTATTGCTGGTAATGGGGGATGAAGTTTGTATAGAAGTGGGCAGTGCCGGAGATTTAATACACAATGGCAAAGCCTTGGAAGGCAATATGCTTACCTTGTCACGCAAAACTTTACTATCATTAGATGATGTATTTCTTTTCTTGGAGTTACTGGCAGCACTATGTGGGTTCGATGTCTCCTGTGCTATATTTCCTCTTGATTTCAGTGCCTTTGCATAGCTGTTTGGTTTTTTCAGTAGTCTTTTGGCATGTCCTACACTTATGTGTTCTACACTGGATTTGTTGAGGGCTGCTTCTTCAAACTTATAAATCTCGCAGCTCCTGTCAGCGGATTTATGGTTTGAATTGCAGTTCAAACAGCTGGGCTGAAGTGTACACTCTCCATGTTAAGGTTTGGAACAGATGCTACACATTTTTTCATTTTTACAAACTTTAGAAGGATGTCCAAATTTGAAACACTTGAAACATTGTAAGGGTTTTTGTTTGAAAGGTCGAACTTTTATTCTTTCATTTTCAATACCGATGTGGAAAGGCACATCAGCATCCTGGAAAGTAAGGATAATCATTGACGTCCCAAGAATTTTGTGCACTTTCCACACTGTTAATGGGCACATGGCTAGTATTTCCTCTTCTGTAAATTCATACAGATCTTTATTGAAGACTACTCCCCTTCCGTAACTAAAGTTTAGGTGGGGTTTGACATCTAACATATCCTCATCACTGCTTGTCTTAAGGTTAGACAGTATAACTAATTGCGTGTATGATATTGCATGGATTAAGAAGCTATTTTTCCCAAAGCGAGATATATCACCTGGTGCAATGGTTCCTACCTTTTTCTGAATTAGTTTGCTAATTTTAAAATAATTCCCATTACTCCCTTTAGGCTCAGCAACAAGCCACATTGGTGGTTTTGGCTTTCTTTGGAGGAGCATAGTTAAATCGATATCTTTCTCAAACCAGTCAGCAGGTCTGTATACATCCAAACTGTTTGGTATCTTATCACATAGGGCACCCATGACATTTAAGTTATAATTTTGATATCATTGATGTTACATATTACGTTGAATGCTTCTTCATGATTATTATAAGTTATCCATGAATGCCATTTTTCATTTTCAAGTTTCATTCTAATTTCTTTTATCACTCCATAGCATCTAAATGCTTTATATATCATATAATCAGTATTCATTGGAATTTGGGTAACATGAAGGATTCTTAGTTTCCCTTTGTTACCTGACTTAATTGGTTTTAAAACATGAGTAGAGGGGTCCTTTTTTGTTCCTAGGTCATCAATAGAATTTTCCTTAATTGAATTAGCAGAGGTCGTCAACAGTGCCGGGGGAGAGTCAGCGTATTCAGGGGATGGGGGTTCATTACTTAAAGAATCCATTAGACGAGAGAGAGAAAAAAGGGTTAGTTTGATGTACCTGCTCAAGAATGTTAGGCTATCACACGTCAGAAAAGAAATTTGCACTCTCCACTATCAGCACAATGAGAGTATACTTCCCATATGGTCCACTCCATACCCTACCCGAAGGATAGCATCAAAACAGATATAGAAGCACAGGTGTAAGCTGAACCCACCTGTTAGGACTGAGACCAAGAAACTATGGAATCATCCTCCCCATATCTGTAATGACGGGCTTCCGGCCAAAAGCCGCGAGTCCTATCCCAAGCATTGGATCCCCCTGGATTCCGAAGACCCAACACTTGAGAATAATTCCGCCAAAAAGGTCCAAACCATCTTCGGGATGGCTGAAATCATCCAATACTCTCACATATAGCTTTGAATGCAAACACCTCCTAACCGTGATACCTCCTCCCACTCATCAAAGCAGGCAGCAATAAAGGATGTATGAACATCCCCGCCGGGGCTACAATGGATGTAGAAACATCCAAGCCATAAGAGAGAAAAAGAAAAAAAAAATAATAAATATATATGTACATAATGTATACACACATAATGAGGGAAATTTTTCTCATAGAGTTTGGAAAGCAAGACGCAAGAAAGTTTATGAAATTAGGATAAGGTCGACGTAATATTGAGTAAAAGAAAAAGGTGAAGGAGAGAAATTTAGATTCGAACTGGGGGAGCAATTTCCCCAAGTTCGAGAGCCCTCTTGCCCGTCACCAAGTTTCAGCACGGGAATGAAATGCCGTGCTGAAGCTCAATGACTTCATCAAGGCATTCTCTCATTAAGAGGGTCCAAGAGAAGAACAGGGGTAATAGGAATCTAAGGAAATGTAGCAGTGAATATCTCACCTACTACTGCACTCCTCGTTACGAGTGAACCGAAAACTTAGACGTCCTCATAAAGAGACTGGATACAGTCTAAGAAATGCAAGGTGGATACAGGAATACCCCTTCAAAAGGTTGTATACGCGATGCTTTGCAGAGAACAGATTAGTTTAAAAGTTACAGAAGCTTCTATAGCTCTAACTTCATGAGTCTTTACTCTTTCGACATGTTATGATCTGTCACACAACAGTATGAAAGAACTCTTTTAATTAAAGTCTATACTAGAAGATAGAGTGTTCTAGACATAGATTGCGCAGGCTTCTTGACCGGTTCTAGGACAGTTTGATACTGGACATTTCGATACCGGACATTTTGATAAAGGCCATTTCGCTACTGGACATTTTGTGACTAGGATTTTTCGTTATCGGTCATTTCGATACCACTATATATATATAAGGAATGAAACCAAATTATAACTATAAGTATAGAGATAAGAGTACAAATAAAAAAACTATAAAGACTAAAAGGATTTATTTTGTAAAAAAGATACAAGTATAAATAAAAAGTGAGACAAGCAACAATATTATCTAGTTAAAAATGTTTAATGTTATGAGCAATGCCACGAACATATTGGATTTTATTTGCAGGGTCATACTGTTCTAGCAATTTTCATATACGCTGATTGGCGTCCCTGTATTTTTTTTTTGGAGGTTACGCTGTCTCCACGATTGAGATGTGCAATTCTTGTTGCACTTGAGAGCCTCTTCATGTTTTAAAGCAGTTATAAGGGACCAAATATTAGGATGCACATTTGTCACGGAGGTTCTTAGTGCATTATGGAATCCTTCAACATAGTTATTGGTGCGTGGCATACCATTTTCAGTGGGTTCATGAACATTCCATAAACGAATAAGGAAGACTGGCTCGACTCTTCGCCTTCGTTGGCCACGACCTCTCACTCCTCCAATATAATATGTTTCAAAATATGAAACAAGCTCTTGGGGAAAATCGTCGTCATCAGTTAATTCCTCGAAGCCATCAATAACATCGTCAATGGGAAGGAAAGCAAGTGCGGATAAAACATCTCACTTTTAAACTAAAATCATCATCTTGGTGATATTGCAGTTTAAAACCTATTGTTACAACTTGTTTGTAAACATTTTGTGAGAGGTGAAATAGGCAACAGGTAACATCTGAACTAGGAAATATATCTAATAAACTATTGATGGTCGCTTTTTCAAAATCCATCATCACAGTGGCTGGTTCGACATTATGCTCGCCTACACTTTTAACGATTTTGCTGTCACCACCCACCAACATAGGTGTGTACACGGGCTTTACACAACCTATTTTCGCACTGCCAATATTGATTGGAACCATCCTTATTAGTTTTGTGTTTATCATATATATAGTTTACATCATCCACCAATTTCTTTCCATTTTTAGTTGAAGCAATTAGACGAGGCATGGGTGATACAATAAAATATATATATATATGTATCCGCAAATGCAGCAGCCGTAGTTGATAGCCAAGCGTTAGTAGTAGACTGAGAGTGATATATACATACATTTTCAGGTTCCAATCAATGTTTATATAGTTAAAAAGAATATTTAGACAACCAATTACAAGACAGTGTGGCAATTATTCAAACAACCAAATACAAGAACTTTATGGCAATTATTTAAACCACCAATTACAAAAACAGTATGGCAATCATTTAAACAACCACTTGCAAGAACAGTATGTCACTTAAAATAAACTGCAATATATTCACGTACACACATATATATAGTGGTATCGAAATGACCGGTAACGAAAAATCCTAGTCACAAAATTTCCAGTAGCGAAATGTCCGGTATCAAAATGTCCGGTATTGAAATGTCCGGTATCAAACTGTCCCGTCACCTTCTTGACCGTGCATCAAAGAGTCATGAATAGACTCTTAACCTCTTTGGTCTTGCCCCGATAAAACTCCATCATTTTAATCGGGTAAAATACCCTTCACAGACCAAATTCAAGAGGATAAAAAGATCCCGAAAGATTTAGGCCATGGATGAGAAGGACGTTTGTTAATGATCCAGAATCCAGGTTGCAAGGGGCCTATGGCTTAACCATTGTGAAGTCCATATCCTTGCTAAAAGATTGAACTTCACTGGCTCTCAACTATAGCAGACTTATTTAAAAAGTCTCCAAAGTTAGGCCTTAAAAAGAAACCAAGAGTAAAGGCTCGGATCTGTCACTACCGCGAAATTCCAGAAACGACCCCTAAATTCTAAGCTGGCGCATCTTGCTGACCCTTCCAAGTCATCTCAAATGACCTGAGAAGATCTATAAGGTCTTTATTTGATAGATGCAGCCTTCTGCGTCTTCAGACACCTGTCCGCATACTCCTGTAATCCTTGATGGTCGAGGAGGAAAAAATGTGTTTTCCTTCCAAGGTCTAAGAAGAAACAGGCCGCTTGTCTTAGAGTAACTAAATGAAGAGCCCTTTAGCTCTACACTACTCCATAAAAAAACCCTATTTGGGTTGTAAAACCTTGAGGCAAAGGTCCCTTATACAAGCGATAGTCTCAGCTGTCTCTTCGAACAACCTCTTGATCATAGGGGTTTTCCAAAATACTGGAGGCAGCTAGACCCAAAGCTTGATGGTTTAAAATAAAGCGTTCATGATCCTGACACAGGAAAACACAGACTGATGACATGCTTGCAGCAAACACCCAGCATGATCCCAGCATGGGTCCAGTAAGATTCCAGCCTGCTGTATATGCTCAGCAAGTCGTGAGAGAGAGAGACAAGATCTAGACCTCCCAACACGCATCCATATCAGTCGCAAGAAACCAATACTGAAGCCAGGCCTGCTGAAAAGAAGCATCAACAACATGAACCTCATGCTGTGAAGTTAAGACCTGATCGTGTGTAGCAACAAATGTTCAACACACTAAAAGTCAAAGTTTGACACGAGAAAGTGTTAGCTGTAAGGCGAGAGCAATGCGAAGAAAAAACAACAGTCTGTCCATACTGCTGTGAGCCAAAGACTAGACTGTATACGTCTAATATGCGACTATAATGTCGTATGTGCTTGCATCCCCGAAAGGTGCTAGCAAGCTATGTGAGTTCACCTTGTCGAGTGGATACAGCGCTCTGTGTATGTCTCGCCTGCTGTAAATCTACAGCATGCTGCAAGTAGGCAACAGCATCGAGTCCGGTCATAGGCACAAAGGAACAACTGTTAGTCTATCCTGATGCGGAAAAACCTGACTGACCTTATCCAGTATATGTCCAGGCTGGCACATGCACCTAGGTTGCTTAGGATTTCAGGTTGACATGTTTGTCGAGAGATGCTCGCGTGTAGCATGCGTCCGCATGAGTGGAGACGCGTATCCCGCAGATCGCGAGGATGGAACAACTAGTTGAAAGGATCAACTTTGACTGTCAGCGTCTGTGACCGCGTGCATGTCTGTGTCGCTACAAGCGTATGCTCTACTGCCTCCCGCAACAAGAGCCTATCTTTGCAAGGAGACGTTGCTGAGCATCGGAAAACTATGCTGTCTGATACTAACAAAAAACCATCCCTTTGATCTATGGTAGTCCTTACTCTTTCAGGAGAAAACATTTCCCCCTCCCCCCAAGAATGGTAAATGCTAAAGACATGAAATTGACCTCTTTTAGCTCAGACCAACCCTACACTCGCGGGGCAGCTTGTGCGCCACCTCAAGTGTGAGCGAAGGCTAGAAGAGATCATCAACCTCAGCCCCGTGAGCAACCTGGGAGAGTCCCTATGACATTTCCAGCGCGCCTTGTGCGTGACCTGAACGTATCCCATGCTATGAGAAACTGTTAACAGTATTCGCTCGACCCCAGAAGAAAGTACTAACCATTTTCTTAAACTGGGGGCGGAGAAGAAGTGTAAACAGAAGCAGACTGAGCACCTCTTCTCTCGAAGAATTATGTGTCTTACACGATATTGGCACTGACACGTCGCCTTTTCCAACAGAAAAAACTTCCGGCGAACATCAGTAACTGAGGTTTAAGTTACTAGAAAACATACGACTCCTGAAATGTCTCGGACGTATTGATTGTTGACGACCAAGTCTAGGATTTGCGTCATTCTAAGAGGACAAACTCTTTCTTCCCTGACTGTGCTTAAGGTTCCAGAGGAAGAGCCAGGATTATATGTGATTCTTCTGACTTCCGCTCCTCTCGTGGAAGAAAAAACACACTCGATTGCTTCTCATTTAACAATCGCAACACACGTGCTGTGAGGGTAAGATCTGTTCGTGTTCCTACATGACAATTAACTTCCTAGTCTAGTAGACAGGAAAAATGTCGAACGTCATTCGATTAAAGCTGTGCTCTGATAAAATAGAAGACGTATGGACCAAGGGTCCGCTCCCTTCTTTTCCCAGGCCTGCCAAAAGCTGTTTAGCCTGGCACTCACCGCTGCTTGAAGGGGCGAGCAGTCAGACCCTGCCTCGACTGGGCTCGACTCCTCTTTCCTTTGCTCCTTGCCTCTAGTTTGAAAGTACTTCTCCCTGTAGGCTTACCTAGACAGGGCTAAGCAGAATGAGAATATGATGTCCCTTCCTTAGTTCTACGAGAAGAGAAGGACGCAGGCAAAACCTTACTGGTTGTTTTGGTAACCAAATCCTGAGTAGCCTTCTGAGTCAAATTTGCAGCCACTTCGTTAACTAAATCCTGCGGACAAAGAGCCAAAGACATGGGTGCAAAAGGCAACTCCGATCTCTGACATGGAATGACCCCCGCAGAGAGGAAGGAACATAAAGTTGCTCTTTTCTTTATAACCCCTGCAGTAAAGAAAGCAGCCAGGTCGTTAGAACCATCCCTGACAGCACTGTCCATACAAGACATAAGTTGGATAAAACTACTTGTGTCCGTGTCCTTCATCTCGGTTACTCTTCTGCTTAAGGCTCCCAGTGACCAGTGAAGTAAATTAAATACTTCAAACGCTCTGAACAATCCTTTCAAGAGATGGTCAAACTCCGACATTGACCACCACCCTCTAGTGTTTCTCATGGACAGGTGACGGGAAGAGTCCACCAGGTTTGATAAGTCTCCCTGCGCAGACGCCAGAACTCCCAAACCCAAGACCTCCCCCGTCTCATACCAAACGTTCGACTTAGAAGTTAACTTGGCTGGTGGGAAAGCGAAGCATACCTTGCCCAGAGCTTTTCTTGAATCCATCCATGCTCCCATTAATTTCAATGCTCTCTTAGAAGAGCGGGAAAGCACCATTTTTGTATAAAAGGAAGTCTTAGGTTCCTTGCCTTAAGGCAAACTCAGAAGGGGGAGATAGCGAAGCAACTGGTGTAAAAATAGTCTAGAAATGATTCCGAGAAGACAAGCCTTAGGTTTTTTGGAGTCCACCTAATGTAGAGGTGGCTTCTCCTTTTCTCCCTCCGAGATATCCTCCAATTGTTCCTTGTGAGAGAGAACCTCATCCAGATCTTCTAACAAATTAGAGATTGGAGCTGTACAGGCTCATCAGTGGCGATATGGGCGTGCTTGCGTTGTTCCATATCCACATCCAATTGACAGCCACTCGCCTTGCGTTTGCTGTCACGATTGATTTTATAATAGGATGAATCTAGCTGGCGATGGCGCTCCGCCGCGTCCTGGCGGGTCGTGCTCACGCGATTCTCGTGCTACCGCTCACTGGTCGCGTTGGCGTTCTGCCCATTCATGACTAGACTGGCGTGGGTCGCCACGCTGGCGCTTGGCACCTGTCTGGAGTTGTCGCTGACGTTCAGCGCCTTCAGTAATTAGCTTCTGAGCCTCGTCACGCTTCTGCTCAGGCTCCAATTGCGCCTCGCGCCTGCTCCGATCCTGCCGCTTCGTGGCTCGCTCCGCCATTTGGCGAACGTCATCACGCTTAGAGACTGACAATCAGCTGGATTCTCTTTTAATAGCTGCTGTGAAACAGAGCTCTGCAGAGACAAATCTACCTCGGCCCGCAGCTGAACAGTGAAACTGAGAGACCGCCTGTGCGATATCACGTTAGTCTCAGAGACAACAGGCCGCCTGTGCGACAACGGGTCTATAACCGAAGACTAACGCCCAGCCTCACTGCCAACAGCCGGTCAATAAGACTGCCTCATCGACAAGAGCTGTTGTTTGAAACGTAAATACGCAGAACAAATCTAATTTTGTTTTCAGTTTAGCGCCTGAAAAGCGCATATAATATTTGACAACACTAATCCTCGCTTTATCTATAATAATAAGCGATCTGTGGACTGACAGAAAAAGCTCAAGAGTACTGCTGTTCGGTCTTAAAAGACTGTAGCGCCCGGCTACCCTCTCAATTCCTTTCGTCGTTCGACTTAACTTCTCCCCTTCTGAGAGCTTGACAGAGGTCTAAGACTAGGATAACAACAGGTCCGAACAGAAGCACTCACTACTCAATAAAATTCACTGCGTAATTCAAAACTAAAAATTTCATTTTATTCTTTGTTAAAAGAAAGTTTCATAATCATTTGAAAACCAAAATATACGTTCTCTCAAACAAAATGAACTCTTTAAGAGAGACTTACAATTCTCTCCATTGTTCGAATGGGAATGAAAATTCACAGAATCCCATATAAATGCAGCGAAAAATTAAATATTAAATATTACCTTAATAGGTATAATATTCATAAAATAAATTAAAACCTTTAAATTAAGGAATTCCAATAAGAGATGAATCACCACTCGTATTCATTGGAACATTTACACTTAATATATGAACAATCTTAGTATTCCACTAAGGAAACGATACATAGAATCGTGCGCTACATTGATTCGTATAAACATTAAGTGAAATTTAACTTCCTTTAACCTCTAAGGAAAAATACTGACAGGATCAATTAATTTCAAAAATGTTCCTTTTATATAGTACAACTGAAAAACTTGAGAAGTAAGAAGAATGTACTATTTATAAAATCTCTACAAAATCTTGTAATATTGTAACAATACTGATAACTGCATAACAACTGAATGCTAGTTAATCTTTGCAAACAGATTGATTGATTGATTGATTGATTGATTGAAAGTTTTCTGGCATCCTGACATCTAAGGTCATTGACGCCCACAGCATTTATTATATAGGAAAAATAAAATAGAATTCAATTAAAACCATAAAAGTTAAGAAGTCATCACAATAGTTAAATAGTTTTCAGAAGACCTGCTTCTGAAATAAATCTAAAAATTCCACTCGCATAGTAGGACACATCATGTCCAAAAATCTTGGCAAGGATGAACCTGCCATCCTTACCTCGAGCCTCAAACAGATATCTATTTCTTAAGTTAGTAAAATTAGGGCATTCGGTCAACAAATGCCCCACTGATAAGGGTACTAAACAGTACTCGCAATACGGTTGGTGTTGGCCCTTCAGCAGAAACTCGTGTCAACCGTGTGTGACCAATTCGGAGGCGACAAAGAGCCGTCTCCCATTTTCGGGGCATCATGTTATACCTCCAAGGTGATATGATATTTGTTACTTCCCTCATTTTATTGCCATCTTGACTATCCCAGTGCTGTTGCCATTTATTACAAACCAATTTCTTGATGTAAGGTAGGAAGTCATTACAGGGAATGGGATGCCTCCTTGGTAGCAACTCGGATGCCGCATTCTTCGCCAGTAAATCGGCCTTCTCATTCCCAGACACACCTACATGTGCTGGAACCCAACAAAATTGAACTGTTATACCTCTCCGTCCAATAATAAAAAGCCATTCTAAAATCTTTAAAACTAGAGGGTTATTAGAATTAAAAACTTGTAAAGATTGAAGAACACTCCTTGCATCACTAAAAATGGTAAAATTACCCTCCTTTTCCAAAGCTATTTTCTCAATAGCGGTTAGTATGCCATACAGTTGGGCAGTAAATATGGAAGCAGTCAGAGGAAGTGCACCTCTACAATTAAAATCATTACTATGTACTCCAAATCCAACGCCAGCATCAGATTTGGAGGCATCAGTATATATAAAAGTCGATCCCCTATGTTCTTCGACATGTTCCATAAAAAGAGACCTGGATTCTAAGTCAGTCATATTCTTCTTAACTCCAATAAAGTATTTACAAAAGGATATGTCAGGTAATTTCCATGGAGGCATTGATGATACCTTGAATGGAAGCACATTAATTCTAATTAAATCCAGATTGTTTGATAATTGTTTCACCCGAAACCCAAAAGGTTGAGGAGATTTTGGGTGTAGCTCAAAGTAGGTTGAGTGTCTTACAAGGCTTGCAGTCTGAAAGGCAGAAGAATTAGGGAGTCTTTGCAATCTAAACCAATACCGAATAATAGAGGACATTCGGTAAAGGTCTAGAGGCAACTCCCCAGCATCAACAAGGAGACTTGTGATAGGTGAAGTTCTAAAGGCTCCTGTGGACAATCTAATGCTAGCATGATGTATTGAATCTAATATTTTTAACCGACTTGGGGTTGCTGAGGAGTATATTTCGCATCCATAACTAATTTTGGAAAATATCAAGGCCTTGTATAATTCTAAAATTGTATTGCGGTCTGCCCCTCATGATGTATGGGACAATACTTTTAAAACATTCATAGCTTCAACACATTTAGCTTTTAATGCTTTTAAGTGAGAAACCCATGTAAGCCTACAATCAAATATCAACCCTAAAAATTTTGCTTCACTTGCACATGGGATCCGTTGACCTTTGATGTATATATCCGGGTCTGGATGTACTCCCCGTATACGACAGAAATGGACAATTGTAGTTTTACTTGTCGAGAACTTAAATCCATTCATATCGGCCCAATGGATAATTTTATCAATAGAGAGTTGGATTTTTCTCTCAACCATTGCCATTCTGGCCCCAGCAAATTAAATGGAGAGATCATCCACAAATAATGTTGCGAGAACATCCCGGGGAATGACAGAGGATATCCCATTAATTGCTAGTGCAAAAAGGGTTACACTCAGCACTCCCCTGAGGAACTCCTTCTTCCTGGCATTTACTCTGTGATAGAGCTTCCCCAACTCTCACTTGGAAAACTCTACGTGAAAGAAATGATTGGATGAATAGTGGTAGCTCTCCTCTCAATCCGCACTCATGGATTCTTTTAAGTATACCGTATCTCCATGTGGTATCATCTGCCTTTTCAAGATAAAAAAAGACTCACATGCTGCTGTTTGGAAGCAAAGGCTTCACAAATGGAGGACTCAAGTTTTATCAGCACATCAGTCGTTGAGTGCATTTTCCTGAATCAACATTGAATGGGTGATAAAATATTCTTCTTTTCAAGGTACCACATCAGTCTTGCATTGACCATCTTCTCCATGATTTTACATAAACAAGATGTCAATGCAATAGGTCGGTAGTCTGCTGCTAAAAACTTGTCCTTACCGGGTTTTAAAAAGGCTAAAATAATGGCTAGTTCCCAAACACTTGGATAACTATGATCATGCCATATTCTATTAAAAATGCTTAAAATAAATAACTTTGTATTAAAAGGTACTCGTTTAATCATTGCATATGGAATTCCATCGGGTCCAGGGGCTGTATCGTTGCAAGTGGAAAGTGCCGAATCATATTCTCTTTCAGTAAAAGGAGAATTATATGACTCTTGCTTTCTTGTTGCGAAGTTTAAAACTTTCTTTTCTTCATTGCTCCTATACTGGTGACCAGGAACTGCTTCACACTTGCACGATACATTTGAGAAATGGTCAGCCAGGGCATTGCTAACTTCGGTTGCTCCAGTCATATACTGGCCATTTATCTTTAATACTGGTGGTGGGTTTGGGGTGAATTTGCCTGCTATCTTTTTGACTTTCCTCCACACAGATGATGTTGGTGTTCTACTGTTAATGGAGGAAACAAATGACATCCAAGACTGGCGCCTGGCTTCCTTCATGGCACGGCGGAACTGTGCTCTACATTTCTTGAATATGACTAAATTCTCCTCAGTACGGCCCATGCGCAATCGAGTTAAAGACTTTCTTGTGGCTCCGTGCAGGGCAGTAAGTTCTGATGACCACCAGGGGACTGGTCGTCGTCTGAATATCCCTGTTGTTTTGGGAATGGAATTCACTCCTGCTGTGTGAAGAGTTCCATTAAGTAAGTCTATGGCATCATCAACACTTTCAAACTGTTCTGCATTTCCTTCAATTTCACTTAACTCCCGAAATCTCCGCCTTATCAAGATTCCATCGAGGCAATCTTTGTAAAGGTGGACCATTGTTGGTGTTTATAATGATTGGTGCATGATCACTAGTATGCCAATCATCTAATGTTCTCCAATTAAAATCGAGAAGACAGTTAGAGCTTGCAACTGATAGGTCAATGCAGGACAAGGTACCTGTCTGTACATGAAAATGTGTGGGGTCTCCTGTATTAAGGAGCCCGACATCTTCATTCTCCAAAATTGATGATATAATATTACCTCTTGCATTTGCCAAAACATCACCCCATAAAGGATGTCTACTATTAAAATCTCCTAGTAGGAGAAAAGGTTGTGGGAGTTGTTTAATCACCTCTACTATATTATCATACAAGATGTTATCATTTGGAGGCAAGTAAAGAGAACAGATTGTGTATTTTCTCCCTATATCAATCTGTACAACCACTGCCTGCAGAGGGGTACAGATAGACATAGATATTTGGGGAACATCTCGACGAACGTATATAAGACTTCCCCCATGGCTCCCTGCTCGTTGATCATATGGTGTTCTATAGCTAACATACTCTCGAGGACAATGAGTAGTATTAGCATCGAGCTTGCTTTCTTGTAGGCATACTGTTATAGGGGAGTGCTCACGTATGAGGAGCTTGAGTTCTTCATATTTCGCCCTTAAACCCTGGCAATTCCATTGCAGAATGGAGGAAAAAACTATGATTTATTTTTTGGAAGACACCTTAGATGAAGTCTTCCCATTGGCAATATTTGATCTAACAATATTTCCCGGTGGTATCTCTAGAGAGGATCTTGATATAGTGGGTTTTGTGTTCTTCTTTTTCTTTGTGTCCTTTTGATCTAATTGTTGAGGAGGATGGTGGGCCTCAACTTGAATTTCTGATTGGTTCAATTTGCCTTCTAGTTGATCAGAAACATCAGCAGACAAGATATCATATTTATTTGAAGTCGTGACTTTAATGTTTCTTATGGTAGGAGGCGAGAGAGATGGAGGTCTCTCTCTTTTTCGATTAAAAGGTTGTGATCTGTCAGGTTTTTGCACCTTCCCCACTACAGGTTCACCAAGTAAATTAGTTTCAAGTGGAACCTCCATCAGATCAGGCAAGGACACGGCCATAGAGAGGTTTGTATTATTATTTAGAATCTGAGTAGTTGGCTTTTGAATAACTTTCAGATCTTCAAGTATCTGTTTTGATTTTTCTACAATTTCTGGACATAGATTTTCGATGGGACTTTCAACCTCTTTAACTACTTTCATTTGTTTCTTCATATTAGAAGTAGAGATATAATTTTTGTCAGTGTGGTTTGACAAGTTTTTCTTCAGAACCATTGAAAGGTTGCCCTGGTCTTATCTGCTTTTCAAGAGCTCTTTTACGAGCCTCTTTAAAAGTAACCCTTTCCATGGTTCTAATGGCCTGAATTTCTTTTTAAAAAATAAACTTAATGCAGCTTTTAGATGTAGCTGGATGTGCCTCCCCACAATGTATGCAATTAGGGTTTTCTCTGCATACTCCATGGCTACTTTTTCCACAGTTAGCACAAACAGCTGGATTATTATTTACTTTTTCTTTGCATTTCTGGCTTAAGTGGCCATACATTTGGCAATGATAACATCGCAATTGTGAAGGGATATAAGGTTTCACCTTCAACGATAGCCAACCAGCCTTAATAACATTTGGTAATCTACATTGATCAAATGTATAATCAAAGTAGCAAGAGGAATACGTTGTTCTCCAACTCTCTCTCATTCTGACTACTTTAACTACTCCTTGACTTTTCAGTTCATTCTCCATTCCTTTTTCCTCTATATCTAGCAATTCTGGAGCATACATCACACCTCTACTCTGGTTGAAAGTAGGGTGCGAAATGCATTTTACACAATGACCATCCAATGTTGTCAGTGTTTTTAGCCTTTCACCTTGTAATGGGGATAGTGTGTCTATCAAGAGACTTCCATTTCCTTGGGGTAAAATTTTTGGCTGCCCTTCACATAAATTGACTATTTCTCTGTTAGCTTTGAAAACATTTAAACGCTCATTTCTTCCGTTTTCAAATTCTAAGATAAAAAAATTTTCATAATTCACTACTTCATAGTGACCAGGTAATACTTCTATTTTTCTATATCTTTGGGTACTATCATCATTTCTCACACTCTCTCTCTTCTTCTCTAGTGTTTTCTTATCATTATTTTCATAACGAATATAAGGTTCCAACGTTACTATGTTAGAACCCGAGTTGGAGCTGTCTGTGCTGAGGTCCATGTTTGTATTTTCCAGGTCGTCAACAGAGGGGTGGGTTTTTTTGTTATGAGCAAGCCGGGTTATCCACCTCTTATCGGAGGATGTCAGTCCTCCTATCCCATGTGGCCCAACACGAGAAGAGGCTTCAGCGGGGACCAGTCCTCTATTAGAGAGGGGCTGCCTCTCTTTAGGTGGGCGTACACTGGTCAGTGGGGGTAGTTAGCCCCTCCCACCGTCAACTCCAATGCCTGGCGTCACCCATTACCCGCAAATATGGGTGACTTAAAACCGGATCACTGGAGCCCGACTCTTAACAGACTTGGTCTGCACCCAATGGGGTCTGCCAGAGGGTGATGGCATCTAAATTGGCACAGGTTGAGATGGAATGCCGTCCATCCCACACTGTGCCAAATCCAAAGCAGCATCCAAAGTATAATCGAACATGCCAAAGTCGTCAACAATATCGAGCCCAAAAGGAAGAGATGGGAGAAAAAAGAAATAACCACAAGTAAAAGAGAAAGTGCTGACTGATTTAGTTGGATTAACAGCTGGGCACCGAGGTCCAGTGGGAAGTAGTTCCCACTGTTCATTAGACCCCAGGTGCTGATCCCTAAGCCCCCATCCTCATCAAGGCTTCAGCATCTGGGGCAAACAGATTGAAGATTACCTCAAGAAGACTATTAAAAGGATAAAATCTTCTTAGATTAATAATCCTTTAATTAAATTTATAACTCAATACAGTATTTCAAAAGAAAGTATCCACTTATAATTCTTTGTAAAAAGCAAGTCGGACTTATAGCCTACGACATAAGGCTGTGACGTCATCAATGGACGAGATGTTTACCTTTCGTCCTATGCTTTCGTGAGGTTTATAATAGGTCGAAAAACCTTTTAATCTTACCTTTTAAGTTATAAATACGTGATCACAGTTCGAATAAAACAAAAAAGCGAAAGCCTAAACTAAAAAAAACGTTAATACATCACCAAATAACGTCCAGAGTAAAAAGCGAGAGAGAATATCCAATAGAACCGACCGCCATAGCGGCAGGGAAAATCTGAAGAGGTTGGGTATAGTTCTACCTGTTGTACCTTGAGGGCACTAGTGTACACCTGGCATATCTGCGATAGCCGCGTGAGATTTTGAATTTCCTACCGAGGCGTCAGGGACGTTAGCCATTCTTATATAACCAGCGGGTAAGTTTTATACTTAAAAACAATGAATAGAAATCACTGTATAAAAACAATGAATAATAGAAATTGCTGTATAAAATGAAAATGAATAGAAATCACTTTAAAAACAATGAACAATAGAAATCACGGTATAAAACAATGAATAGAAACCACTACATAGAAACAATGAATAGAAATCACTGTTTAAAAACAATGACCAATATAAATCACTGTATGAAAACAATGAACGATAAAAATCACTGTATAAAAACAAAGAATAAAAACAATGAAGAGCAATCACTGTATAAAAACAATGAATAAAGATCACTATATAAAAACAATGAACAAAAGAAATCACAGTATGAAACAATGAACAATAGAAATCACTGTATAAAAACATAAACAATAGAAATCACTGTATAAAAAGTCCTTCCCCTAGGGGGACTTCACCTGATTGAGTTGAATTTCAAGACACAATAGTATATTAAGTGAATTTAAGATTAAATATCTGGACTCGATACATCATTTTAAAAACATACATTATACCATATAATCAGGTTGAAAACCTATAGATGCTAAAATGATTGTTTGTAAAACACTAGCCATTTAACATTAGTACCAAAAGTTTTAGCTAAATATGTTTTTTTATTTATAATTGAACGATGATCAATTATTTGTAAAACTTTAAATGCTGAATAGAAATTATAGTTATAAATTATCCGGAAATACAAATTCAAGTAGCATGAAAACATATTCCCAAATATGCTTCGAAGAATGGCCAACGTACAAGAATTGTGGTCAAATCAAATTTGATATCAAGTGAGACACAACTGAAAATCATATAACATTTTTCTATAGTCCTGATAAAAAAAGATAATACCAACATTCTTATACCTCGTATAAATACAAAAAAAATATTACAAGTAAAATTTTCAATTGGTGACAAAGAGTGAAATTTAATACTGAGGCTTCTAATAAATTTAGTATGACACCAGACTGAAATGTTGATCAAAGTGATTGAAGATGTGATGCTTCAAGTAAATTTAATATGACACAAGATAGCAAGAGACTGAGAGGTTGGTCTATTGAAGTTGTGATTCAGTAATATTTTAAGTTGCAAATAAATTATAACTTAATTTTACGCTTTGTTCTTTGTAAAAAAAAAAAAAATGTCATATAAAAACTGACAGCAGCATTTATGATTGTTAAGACTTAATCTGTATAATGGCAAAGACAACAACAGATTTTAGGATTTATAGAAAAAAAAATATTAGTTTAGCAGATGAATTCTAACAACTAACGTTAACAGATTACGCAATATCAAGGTACTTAGAGCCTCACTGTATATAGATCTACATAATTTTGAAAATTACTAATTCTCCCCACACCTAAATCCATGGCATGTATATTTTTTTATGAAGTCACAGATTCGAATTTCCATTTGAACAGTAGAACAGAAATTTTCTTGTGATTATTTTGTTGTAGATTGCCTGGCCCTTACGGCCAAGCACGGGCTCTTGCAATAATGCAGCCCGTAGTCTTGTGATTAATGGACGTCCCCATTACATCTGCCGTTTGTCAGGTCAATTTCAAGCATATGACCAATTATATCCTGAAAAAATATATAATGAATTACTCCTCTTACAATTTAGGACAAATTAGAAGCCTTGATTGGCAAACAAACATATAATAAAATCACATAAAAGGTGCTATTGTTTGAGACTAGAGAAAAAAAAAAATCTTTTCGCTTTTCATAACAACCGCATATGCATCTAATTGATTTAGTTTATAAATAGAAATGTTTTAAAATGTGATATAAATGAATTTAGATTTTATACAAATATGCAAATTTGGAAGTCATTTCTATTTTTCCTAACCATATAAACCTGAACTCTCTACAATGGATATATTGTTCCGGCATAGCTGGAAACTAACTAAACAATACGCTGCTAGTTGGCGGGGTTAGATCAGTCACCCCGCTCACGCACTCACCTAGTATAATGATCCACTTTTGATTGCTAGCACGACCTTCTAGGGCAGGGGTGGGCAAACTTTTCAGTGTAAGGGCCACATTAAAAAAAATAAAATTTTACTGGGCCGCATGGTATATTTTCCAGTATAATTGATATCTACAATAGCCAAAATATATTGTTTTCAAACTGAAAATGCAATAATTTTTAATTTATTAGCATTTTAAAGTACTGTAGACTGGAGGATTCCCATGAAACGCATTTATTTAGAAAAACAATTTATTTAAAAAAAAAAAAAAAAGCCAACTCTGTTTAAGAAATAGAAAAATAATATATTTTTATTAATCAATAATTTGGAGTAGAAGTTCAAGGTAAACATATAAATTAAATCCAAAAAGACATATTTTATATATTTAGGGTAAAACTTCACATGAAGCATATTTGCTTGAAAACAAAGTAACTCAATTTAAAGACAAGAAATATTTGTATTGATATTTTAAAGCAGTAACTTCACATGAAACATAAACATTTATTAGACAAGCAAAGTAGCTCAGCAACTGAGCAACAGAAGTATCAAAATGACTCAGTGAGAATGATGCAATTGACTGCAATCATTTACCAGTTTGTTGAAATTAGGTGTCAAGTTGCTTGTACTGATTCTTAACACTGACTGAAGATTCGAGTCTGTGAGAAGTGACCTGTTCTTTGACTTGTTAACTTTCAATATAGAAAAAGTCTGCTCACATATGTAAGTTGATGCAAATATCACAAACATCTTCCTTGCAAAATTTTTCAGATTTATAAACTTTTCTGAGTGCAGAGATGCATAAAACTCGACCAGTGGTTTATTTTCAAAGAGCCTCTTTAAAGAGTTGTCAGCTTGCAAATCAATCAGTTCTACCTGCAGTTCTTCAGCAGCTGTTTCAACGTCAGAGGCAAAAGGTGAGCTGAGCAAATCAAACTGCCCTTCAATTGCCTTGAAATCGGCAAATCTTCTGATAAATTCATCTCTTAGAGCCGTCAACTGGTAACTGTATTTGTCTGATAGTGCTTGTGTAACAGTTCGTGTTTTCAACAGAGGAAAATGAACAAAGTTTTGCTCTTTAAGCTGCTTGGAAAAAAGTTGAAGTTTCAATTGAAATGCTTTCACTTCCACATACAATTCATGTGCAAATAAACCTTTGCCTTGTAGTTTTGTGTTTAACTCATTCAGCTTTTGCATAATGTCCACAGCAAATGCAAAATCACAAACCCATTCGTCACACTCCATTTCCCTTGAAAAGTCACAAGAAATGTCTTTCATATTAAAAAACAAGACAACCTCTTCTTTAACGTCCCACATCCTCTTCAATACTTTCCCCATACTTAACCATCGGATATTTGTGTGGTACAGCACATCAGTAAAATCAGCCTCGATGTCTTCCAAGAAGCTTCGGAATTGCCTGTGATTCAGTCCCCGTGCTCTTATTAAGTTCACTGCACGCACCACTGGATCCATAACGTGTTTGAGTTTAAAAGATGATCTACAGAGGCTTTCTTGATGTATGATGCAGTGAAAAGACAACACACTGTGTGATGGAAAATCTTCTTTGATTTTATCATTCATCAAGGTCACAAGGCCATAGTGTTTACCTATGAGTGAAGGAGCACCATCAATTGTAATACTTGCCAATTTATCCAGGCTTAATCTAGACCTGATTAGACTGTTAATGACACTATTGTATAAATCTTTTCCAGTAACAGTGTCTTTGAGAGACTCCATAGATAACAATTCCTCTGTAATTTCGAAGTTTTCGTCAATTCCTCTGATATAAATGAGTACCTGGGCAGTATCCTGAATGTCATTACTCTCATCTAAAGCAATAGAAAACCACTGAAAACTAACACTGGCTGTTAACACCTGATCTTGAATATTCATTGCAATTGCATCTATGCGACGAACAATAGTTCTTCGTGACAGAGATATGGCTTCCACTTTAGATATGACTTCAGGACACACAATACTGACAGCATCAACCATGCAATCTTTAATAAATTCTGCTTCTGCAAACGACTTATTTTGTTTTGCAATTTTATTTGCCAATACAAAACTTGCCTTTGTTGCATTCCTTTGTAAAGATGAAGTTTTTTCAAACACATTTTGTTGTTTCTTCAAACTTTTCATCAGATCAGTTGCCTTCTTTTGCAGTTCTTGCTTTGATAAATTGCTTCCAAAGTTGGTGTGCTTGGTTTGAAAGTGCCGTTTCAAATTGTATTCCTTGAAAACAGTAACTGTATCATGACAAATCAAACATACAGCTTTAACTCTGACGTCAGTAAAGAAATACCTTTCAGTCCACTCTTTGTTAAATACTCTGCATTTGTCTTCAATTTTTCGTTTTTTAGAAGGCTTCGAATCACTCATTTTGGGTAAAGTTTGAAAGATAGTAAAAGCTGTGCTGAAATAAAATGTCCAACGTCTTCTTTCTCTGGAATCTGCCAGGACACTGAAATGATTGAATATAAGGCAATAAACTCGTTGGCGCGGTAACAAAGTTACAACGTGACCAAAACGTTTTGTACACTATCGAGATTTAATCCCACTGGCCACTGGTAGCAAACGTGTCCGATACACGCTTCACTCACGCATACGCCCATCCCAGATGCCGAACTGCATCTTTATTCAACGATGGCCAATTATAGATTAAAAAATGAATAAATAAAATAGAATAAGAAAATTAAAATCATGAAAAAATCTATTTCCGTCTGGTTGAAAAAAAATAATGAGTGAGAAAGGATGCAAATAAAATAAGAGGAAAAATGCAAGATAGAGAGACAGAGATAAAAAAGCAGAGAGAAAGAGATAAAGAGGTCAGGCAAGAGAATAGCCCTTTTGTCCGTAACAAAAGGGCAGGGAAAGAAATACTGTAGAGTGAGCGAGAACAAATTTCCGATTACTTACATTCCAATTTTAAAATACTGGTTATAAAATCCTTTTGGACATTTAATATCCAATATTTGGAGGGCCGCATGAATTCCATTGGAGGGCCGCATGCGGCTCTCGGGCCGTAGTTTGCCCACCTCTGTTCTAGGGGGACAGGTGATGGCGGGCCAAGTATGAGTAAAGAGCTCGGGGTTGTACCCCAAGAGAGGGGAAGATGAAGGAAGAAAAGACCATTCATCCCAGACTAACGCTGGGTAACGACTAACTGCAACTTGTTCAGTAAGGGAGCTGAGGCAACTTACACCGCTTTTTGTGTTGCCACCACAGCATCTATGGAGAAGATATCCAGGTTTCTGCGAGTTATGGTTTGCAGGTAATAGGTTGCAAAGGTACTCTGGTGATGCCAGAATGACCTGCGCAACAGAGAAGTCTTATTTGAATGTTAGGGCAGTGCTTAGTCCCTAACAAAGGGAGCTCTGCGTATTCGTTCGTGATGAGGAGAGCCACGGTGCCAGGCACAGCCCATGAATTATGGAATCCTTGTTGAGAATATCTTTTAGAGATTCTCCTCTTGACCGTGCCTGAGCTTTCTCTGAAATCATGCCTCAATGCTCTCGAATCATTAAAAAGGGAGGTCAGCGGTTACACGAAGGAGACTCCCCCTTCGGAGAGACCCAAAATTACGGTCCGCACCTGGATTCTGAGTCTTGGCTGCGCACTCAGAGACACACTTGAGTGTAATTTGTCCCCCATTAACTTGGCTGGGCTATGTTGAGGAAGAGACCATGTCCCTTTCAGACTTTCCTAATAGAGACCCAAACGAGAAAGAAGAACAGACTTAAGAGTCAAGCCATGATCTGACGACTGACAAGAGGTAAGAAAGTCATCCTTTCCGAAAGCATGGTACAGAAACTATGCCCCGAGGTGGTTGTTTAACTTCCGATTGAGAACAAATAAGCTCGACAAGTTGTATGAAGGGACAATTCTGTCAAGGAGTAAATGAAAACCTTGTTCATTCTAAAGACTACCCTCAAGGCAGTACAGTAGTTTATCATAGCCTCGACTGAGCTAGGTAATATTATCAGCAAGGGTTTGAAGTTCATCAAACAGAGCATAAAAGCTGAAAAGAAAGCACAAAAACTAATAGGTTACATAAAGACACAATTCAAATACAGAAACAAAGACACTGTACTACAGCTGTACACATTACTATTAAGACCCCATCTAGAACATGGAGTCCAATTCTGGGCTCCGAGTATTCAGAGGGATAGACTGGAAGCAGTTCAAGCTAAGGATGGTAATCTCTACCTCCTAGCTCAGGTCTCTTTTTTGCTCTGATCCTACAGGACTCAAGTCTGGAGAATCCGTACTAATACCGAAAGGTTTTCAGTTGCCACTAGAGGGGACTAAAGATACGACATTCACCAGGAACCAGACGTTCCCAGAAAATCAGTAACACCAACAAGCGCAGACGTCACTGCACCAGTAAGAAGTCTTGTTTGAGGAAGGAACCTGCCGCTTCCCCGGGTCTTTTTCCTGATTGGACAAAACGACTTTGCCTCTTTTGAGGTCATTTACCTTTCTAGATATGCCCGTTTTCATGAAAGTTGTGGGGATGAATTCTAGCTGTTTTTGCCAATCCCCAACCGAGGCAGAACCCGGAAGATTGACTCAGTATTGAAGAAGAATCTCCCCTAAGTCTGCTAGAATCAATGACTCATTTAAGCAGGGTGGATGCCATTGGCACTCTCTCTCTAAAAATAAAAAATTCCACTTTCGACTAATTTTCAGAGATTATCAAGTAATTCTGTAAGTGATATCCTAGCCATGCTTATGAACAAATCTTCACAATATTCAGCAAGGGAACCCCCAAATATATCTATAAAAGAGATTTAATAAAAAATAAAGAATTTGTACCATTAAGGGTGATTCTACTCTATTCCTTGAGGATGTTTTGATTTACTTACTTTAGAATTACAAGCTTAGCACAGTCTTATCAGTAAAACTGAACTAGAACTCATACTTACAAATAGGTACCATGATTAATGTTTATAGACAAACCTAGGAAGATCATTTTCTGACCTTTACTTTTTAGATAGAAATATAATATCAGTTAATGAACGGGAAGAGTCCGTGTAAAATTTATTTTTACTGTGCATTTTAATGTTTACCATAATAATTTCATGTAAATTTACATGGCAACTATCTACTCACAAAGCTCTAGTAATCAGCCTTCATCTAAACATCTTCCCCTCAATATAAGCTATAGAGACCAGTCTTATGAAGTACTTTTTTGATAAACACCTAGCATTGAGAATATTTTAGAAAAATGTAGCAACCTAAATTAACTACTAATTCTATTTGATACATCCTTCTCCTCACCTGAAAACAAGACATAAGTATAAAGATGACCGACTCCAGATTAAAAAGGAGTTTTGACGTAGGAAAAATCTATTTTTGGGTGAGATGGCCATGTCGTCCTGCATGGCAGCTTCCTACTGTATAATATTTCTGCAAGTGATATTACCAGAGAATTACCGTCAGGTATCACGGGGTTCTAACCCCCAGAACGACTATCCGAAGATATTTTTCCCTGTTGGAGCCCTTGGGCTTATAGCATCTTGCTTTTCCAACTAGGGTTGTAGCTTGACTAGTAATAATAATAATAATCAGGGACTTATCCGAAGATAACCATAGATATCTGTACCCCCAATAGACTTTACCTGCAACACTGCATGGTACCTCCAATGTCCTACTTGATAAGATACAATTTATATGAATACAACATGAAGTAGAAGTCCATTCTATCCTGAAGATTTAAATTATTTTCTTTCTGCAAGAATAAAATCTATGTATGATGGAGGCATGAAACACGGCAAATTTACTTTATGATTTAAATACTAAAGAAGAAATAAGTATTTACATATAAACCTTAACTAGAGACTATATAATACAGCTTGATAACATTCGGTGTTGGGTAAAAATGTTATTTTCATTAGTAAAATAAATTTTTGAATATACTTACCCGATAATCATGTAGCTGTCAACTCCGTTGCCCGACAGAAATCTACGGACGGGATACGCCAGCGATCGCTATACAAGAGGGGGGTGTACTCACCAGCGCCATCTGTGGTCAGGTACTCCAGTACTTCTTGTCAACACCACCTCAATTTTTCCCTCGGTCCACTGGTTCTCTATGGGGAGGAAGGGTGGGTCAATTAAATCATGATTATCGGGTAAGTATATTCAAAAATTTATTTTACTAATGAAAATAACATTTTTCAATATTAATCTTACCCGATAATCATGTAGCTGATTCACACCCAGGGGGGTGGGTGAAAACCAGTGTACATGTTAATCAAGAAGCTAAGTATCCCGTATTTCATTTTTATCAGTTATTCAAAATAACAAATGAAATTATAAGTACCTGGTAAGGAAGTCGACTTGAACCATTACTCTGCCTTTAATAAGTACGTCTTCCTTACTGAGCGCAGCGGTCCTCTTAGGAGGCTGAACAACTCTTAGGTGCTGAAGTATAAAGGGCTGCAACCCATACTAAAGGACCTCAACACAACCTCTAACCTAGGCGCTTCTCAAGAAAGAATTGACCACCCGCCAAATCAACTAGGATGCGGAAGGCTTCTTAGCCCACCGTAACAACCCAAAACAACAATAAAAGCATTCAAGAGAAAGGTTAAAAAGGTTATGGGATTATGGGAATGTAGTGGTTGAGCCCTCACCTACTACTGCACTCGCTGCTACGAATGGTCCCAGGGTGTAGCAGTTCTCGTAAAGAGACTGGACATCTTTGAGATAGAATGATGCAAACACTGACTTGCTCCTCCAATAGGTTGCATCCATAATACTCTGCAGAGAACGGTTCTGTTTGAAGGCCACTGAAGTAGCCACAGCTCTCACTTCATGTGTCCTTACCTTCAGCAAAGCAAGGTCTTCATCCTTCATGTGAGAATGAGCTTCTCTAATCAGAAGCCTTATGTAATAAGAAACTGCGTTCTTAGACATAGGCATCGAAGGTTTCTTAATAGCACACCATAAGGCCTCTGATTGTCCTCGTAAGGGTTTTGACCTTTTAAGATAGTACTTAAGAGCTCTGACAGGGCAAAGAACTCTCTCCCGTTCGTTACCCACCATGTTGGAAAGGCTAGGAATTTCGAACGATTTAGGCCAAGGACGTGAAGGAAGCTCATTTTTTGCCAAAAAACCGAGCTGTAAGGAACATGTAGCCGTTTCAGATGTGAATCCTATGTTCCTGCTGAAGGCGTGAACCTCACTTACTCTTTTGGCTGTTGCAAGGCAAACGAGGAAAAGAGTTTTGAGAGTAAGGTCTTTGAAAGAGGCTGACTGGAGAGGTTCAAATCTAGATGACATAAGGAACCTTAGGACTACGTCTAGATTCCAGCCTGGAGAGGACAAGCGACGTTCTTTAGAGGTCTCAAAAGACCTAAGGATGTCCTGCAGATCTTTGTTGGAGGAAAGATCCAAGCCTCTGTGGCGGAAAACTGCTGCCAACATACTTCTGTACCCCTTGATCGTAGGAGCTGAAAGAGATCTAACATTCCTAAGATGTAACAGGAAGTCAGCAACTTGGGTTACAGTGGTACTGGTAGAGGAAACTGCATTGGCTCTGCACCAGCTTCGGAAGACTTCCCACTTAGATTGATAGACTCTGCGAGTGGATATCCTCCTTGCTCTGGCAATCGCTCTGGCTGCCTCCTTCGAAAAACCTCTAGCTCTAGAGAGTCTTTCGATAGTCTGAAGGCAGTCAGACGAAGAGCGTGGAGGCTTGGGTGTACCTTCTTTACGTGAGGTTGACGTAGAAGGTCCACTCTTAGAGGGAGAGTCCTGGGAACGTCGACCAGCCATTGCAGTACCTCTGTGAACCATTCTCTTGCAGGCCAAAGGGGAGCAACCAACGTCAGCCGTGTCCCTTCGTGAGAGACGAACTTCTGAAGAACCCTGTTGATGATCTTGAACGGCGGGAATGCATACAGATCGAGGTGGGACCAATCCAGCAGAAAAGCATCCACGTGAACTGCTGCCGGGTCTGGAATCGGGGAACAGTACAATGGGAGCCTCTTGGTCATCGAGGTAGCGAACAGATCTATAGTTGGCTGACCCCACAGGGCCCAAAGTCTGCTGCACACGTTCTTGTGAAGGGTCCATTCTGTGGGGATGACTTGACCCTTCCTGCTGAGGCGATCTGCCGAGACATTCATATTGCCCTGAATGAACCTCGTTACCAGCGTGAGCTTTCGACTTTTTGACCAAATGAGGAGGTCCCTTGCTATCTCGAACAGCTTCCTCGAATGAGTCCCTCCCTGCTTGGAGATGTACGCCAAGGCTGTGGTGTTGTCGGAGTTCACCTCCACCACCTTGTTTAGCAGGAGGGACTTGAAGTTCATTAAGGCCAGATGAACTGCCAACAACTCCTTGCAATTGATGTGAAGCGTTTCCTGTTCCTGGTTCCATGTCCCCGAGCATTCCTGTCCGTCCAATGTCGCGCCCCAGCCCGAGTCTGATGCGTCCGAGTAGAGATGAAGGTCGGGGGTCTGAACAGCTAATGAGAGACCCTCCTTGAGAAGAATGTTGCTCTTCCACCACGTTAGAGTAGCCCTCATCTCTTTGGAAACAGGAATAGAGACCGCCTCGAGCATCATATCCTTGTTCCAGTGAGCTGCTAGATGGTACTGAAGGGGGCGGAGGTGGAGTCTCCCTAACTCGATGAACAGGGCTAACGATGAAAGAGTCCCTGTTAGACTCATCCACTGTCTCACCGAGCATCTGTTCTTCTTCAGCATGCTCAGGATGCACTCTAGGGCTTGGTTGATTCTTGGGGCCGACGGAAAAGCCCGAAAAGCTCGACTCTGAATCTCCATTCCCAGGTAAACGATGGTTTGGGAAGGAACGAGCTGGGACTTCTCTAAATTGACCAAGAGACCCAGTTCCTTGGTCAAATCCAAAGTCCATCTGAGACTCTCCAGACAGCGACGACTTGTGGGGGCTCTTAAAAGCCAGTCGTCTAAATAAAGGGAGGCTCTGATGTCCGCCAAGTGAAGGAATTTCGCAATATTCCTCATCAGTCGCGTAAACACAAGAGGTGCCGTGCTTAGGCCAAAACACAGGGCTTGGAATTGGTACACAACCTCTCCAAAGACGAATCTCAGAAAAGGTTGGGAGTCTGGATGGATGGGAACGTGAAAGTAGGCGTCTTTCAGATCCAACGAGACCATCCAGTCCTCCTGCCTGACCGCTGCTAGGACAGACTTCGTCGTCTCCATTGTGAACGTCTGCTTGGTGACATAAGCATTGAGCGCACTGACGTCCAGCACCGGTCTCCAACCTCCTGTCTTCTTGGCCACCAGGAAGAGACGGTTGTAAAAGCCCGGGGATTGATGGTCCCGGACTATCACCACTGCCTCCCTCTGTAACAGGAGCGACACCTCTTGATGTAACGCTAGCCTCTTGTCCTTCTCCTTGTAGTTGGGAGAGAGGTTGATGGGAGATGTGGTCAGAGGGGGATTGCGGCAGAACGGAATTCTGTAACCCTCCCTTAGCCACTTGACAGACTGAGCGTCTGCACCTCTTCTTTCCCAGGCTTGCCAGAAGGTCTTGAGTCTGGCTCCTACAGCTGTCTGGAGAGGAGGAAAGTCAAAGCTTGCTTTTCGTGGACTTGGCACCTTTCTTGGATTTGCCCCTGTGACCGTCTGGACGGGAACTTCCTCGGCTGGGGGCTCTGCCACGAAAGGGCGGAATGAATCTGGTAGCAGGTGTATCAGCCACCGGGGTGCGGTAAGTTCTCGGCACTGAAGGTACGATTTTAGCCTTACGTGCTGAAGAGGCCATGAGGTCATGCGTATCTTTCTGGATAAGAGCCGCAGCCAACTCTTTGATTAGCTCCTCCGGAAACAGGAACTTGGAGAGAGGAGCAAACAGCAACTGTGACCTCTGGCAAGAGGTGATACCAGTAGATAGGTAGGAGCATAGATGTTCCCTTTTCTTGAGGACTCCTGAGACAAAAATAGAAGCAAGTTCGCCAGAACCATCGCGAATTGCTCTGTCCATACAGGACATGATCAGCATGGCCGAGTCTTTGTCAGAAGGGGCAGTCTTCTTGCTCAAGGCCCCCAGGCACCAGTCGAGGAAATTAAAAATTTCGAAGGCGCGAAAGACTCCCTTCAACAAGTGGTCCAGATCAGAAAAGGTCCAGCAGACCTTAGAGCGTCTCATAGCCGACCTACGGGGAGAGTCAACCAAACTTGAGAAGTCGGCCTGGGCAGAGGCAGGGACCCCCAAGCCTGGTTCCTCTCCCGTGGCATACCAGACGCCCAACTTAGAAGCCAGCTTAGGAGGAGGAAACATAAAAGATGTCCTTCCCAGTTGCTGCTTGGACTGCAACCAATCCCCTAAAATCCTCAAAGCTCTCTTTGATGATCTGGCGAGGACAAGCTTGGTGTAGGCAGACGTAATAGGCTGCATGCCTAGAGAAAACTCGGATGGAGGAGAACGAGGGGTTGCAGAAACAAAGTGTTCAGGGTATAACTCTCTGAACAGAGTCAGGACCTTACGAAAGTCTAAGGAAGGTGGCGACGACTTGTGTTCCTCCACATCAGAAGAAGGATCATCCAGGTGAGCAGCTTCATCCTCAGAAACCTCATCACCTGAGGGTTGAGAAGCGAGAGGTAACGATAAAGCGGTATGCTGAATGGCTGAATCCTGTAGAACGGGTGCATGCGCACTTGCGGATCCATCATCAAGTCTCTGCTGAAGAGGATGAGGGCTGGCAATGACAAAGTCATGAGGCTGGGATGAAGGAGGTTCTGCGGAGGTCTGAGGAGCAAGCGTGGTCAGAAGCGAATGCTGTAAGGCATGAGGCTCATGCTGCATGGTATGCGGTTCATGTTGAATGGGAAGAGGCTCATGCTGCGAAGAATGCGGTTGCTGCATGCGTTGAGGCGGCTGCCTCATAGCATGAGGTTCCTGCCTCAAGAGTTGCGACTGCCTCAAGGGTTGAGGAGGTAGCTGCGCAGAGAGAGGCTCTTGCCTCAAGAGTTGAGGCGGTTGCCGCATAGCATGAGGCTGCTGCCTCAAGGATGGTGGAGGTTGCCGCAACGCATGAGGCTGCTGCCTCAAGGATGGAGGAGGTTGCCGCAACGCATGAGGCTCCTGCCTCATGGGTAGAGGAGGTTGCTGCAAAGCGTGAGGCTCCTGCCTCAAGGGTTGAGGAGGTTGCCGCATAGCAAGAGGCTCCTGCCTCAAGGAAAGTGGAGGTTGCTGCATAGCGCTGGTACCTGGCAACTCCCAATGCGGCAGCTCACGCATGGAGGCAGGAGGAGCCTCAACATCATACGTCTGGCAGGGTGGACTGCGCAGAGGTGGAGCGCTCGCAGGAGGAGGTGTGCTAACCTTCTCTGCCTGAAACTCCTGCATCAACACCGCAAGCTGAGACTGCATTGTCTGCAGCATAGACAACTTGGGATCAACAGAAGTTGGAGCAGAGGCCTGTTGAGGCATCGCTTTACCTCTCTTAGGAGGCGTGCAGTCATCAGACGACTGCGGCGAGTCCGAACTGGCCCAGTGGCTACACCTGGGCTGTTGGACTCGCTCGGTCTGGACCTTACGTTTAAGAGGTCGTGAGACCTGGGTCCAGCGTTTCCTCCTGGAAACTTCTTCCGCAGACGAGGAAATAAAGGGCTCAATCGTCTGGGAGTGGAAGTGACGATCTCTATCAGATACGCCCGCAACCACTGAGGATACAACTGTGCGCCGATCAAGGCCTGCCGAACCCTTTTGCCCTTCGACATTGCTTCTCCCCTGGGCTTGGGAGCTTGCAAGAGGTCCCGGACTGGGAGGACGACTGGCACGCACAGAAGTATCCTCATGCGCAACACTGACACTGACACTAGGCACAGCACTGGCACTAACACTTCCCACTGCACTTTTCACTTTAAGTTCCTTGACATCTGCCAAGAGAAGATTGTGGTCACTCACTAAAGACTCCACCTTATCACCTAGAGCCTGAATGGCACGTAACATATCCGACATATCAGGCTGAGCACTCGTAATAGGTTCGGGGGTCACCACTACAGGGGAAGGAAAAGGTTGAGGATCATGGGGGGAGGAATAAACCAAAGAGCGAGAAGAACTCCTCCTAACTCTCTCCCTCTCTAACCTAGCCGTATACTTGAGGAATTCATTAAAATCGAATTCCGAAAGCCCGGCACATTCCTCACATCGATCTTCCAACTGACAGGATTTTCCCCTACAGTCGGAACAAACGGTGTGAGGATCAACCGAGGCCTTCGGAAGACGCCTACTACAAGTCCTAACACTACATCGCCTTTGTCTAGGAGCTTGAGAGTGGTCGGACATCTTGAATTAGAGAACAGTCAAGGGGGAATTCCAAAGTAAAGCAAAGATCGTTAACCATTAAATCAATTTAATTCCAAAAGCTATCTAAGCTAAGGAAAAAGCTTCCTGTATAGCGAAGGCTAAATTTCAGAGCAATACTTCACCAAAACCGTGAACAAAGACTCCAAAATCAACAGCGTATCCATGTAGGTCTTGCCGGCGGCACGACAGAGGAAAAATTGAGGTGGTGTTGACAAGAAGTACTGGAGTACCTGACCACAGATGGCGCTGGTGAGTACACCCCCCTCTTGTATAGCGATCGCTGGCGTATCCCGTCCGTAGATTTCTGTCGGGCAACGGAGTTGACAGCTACATGATTATCGGGTAAGATTAATATTGAAAATTATAATGTTTATATAAGTAGTCACTAAAAATAATTTGGTGAATTAATTGGTCTATGTTATCTTAATTGAACCTAAAAGTTTAAGTCTATTGCTAGAAATAGTTATACTTCAGTCCTGGAAGGAAAACTGTAATATTAATCAAATATATCCGGTTATAAAAATCAAGCAGCTGGACTCGCCTCAAACATCTAACAAGGGGTCTCAGGTGAAATTAGTTCATGAATAACTTTTGGGAGTATAGTCCACGAGCCTGGGGGTTGGTCGTTACCATTTTGGGGCAGGAAATCTCAAAGTGATTAACTGAAAGACCAAGTCTTCAAAAATGTATGATAGCATTCTATATCTCTTTGCCTTCCTTGTGTTATCAACCGTTTTATATATGACATGTGATTTTTTCCGGCGTGCCTTACAGGTGATTTTTGTCTCCTGCGAGCTAGTCCATCAATATTATTGGGACTTATTATATACCAAAATAAAGGCCAAGAAAAGGACTTCAAAACAAGCTATCACATATTTTAATATCTTGTACACAGTGTTAGTTAGGAGTATATTTATGTTGAAATTAATGATTTTTTTTTCAATGTAACTGGAAATTTTTCCTTATAGAAATAATATCATGACTGGTATTTGTGATTCAACTTAACATTCATATTCTGTGTTTCAAGAGCTTTCTTTTGATACCAATATGTGATCCATAGCTATTATATTAAGAAAGTTATTGGATGTTAAAATAACAACTATCACGCTCCTGAATCATTCATTTACGGTATATAACAGTAATAAAAAATAACGCATTCAGTTTCTCTTCTTTTAGATTACAGTACTTGTGCTGAGGGCAGATGCAGCTGATAGTCCTGGAGAACAGTAGGTCTACTATGTCAAGATGGACTCTATGAAAGAAAAATGCATTATCCACATTGAAACTTATGATAATGACCCAACAACACAGGTAACACATAAGGACTATGACTCATGGTTCGTGCTTCTTGATGCAGCCCGAGTGAGGAATCATAAACCTGTTAAGCTAATTGTTCCTGTAGCCACACTTGCAGCTAGAATGGAGAACTTCATACATTCCAGAGGTTACAGAATGAATGAATCCACCAAGAAACACATCAAATGGAGACTGGACTCAGAAGTTGGAGACATTATTCACATTTATAAGGATGAAGCAGGAAAGTTGTTAGCAATTCCAGACAGCATTACAATGCAAGACATGGTCCTTGAAAACAAAATCTTCGAAATGAATTGAAAACTCTGAGATCAAAATCTTGGACATAAAGTGCATCATTCACCAGGCATCATCTTATGTTCAGACATAAATACAGGAAAGCTGTTTGCCATCTCCGTGGCCCTACCATCCATCTGATCTTAAAAACGAGTCCATGAATTTGCCATGTCTGCTTCAGCAGTTATTGACTGGTATTCTGACTGGAGAACCTGAAAAAGAAAACCCATCTCAAAGAGTGAAACTTCTAATACAGTCTCTTGGTCAGGATCTAATATATGCCACAACACGAGGAAAGCAGAAACCTCCAAAATATTTGTTGCTTCCATATGCTGTCAAAACATTAACAGGCAATACTGAATTGATTCGGATGCTAAAAAGACTTGGACATGGGATCTCTTACTCACAGGTTGAAGAAAATGACACAGCAGTTTGTCTGCAAAAATTAGCTGCAGCACAGAACCAAACGGTGGTCTTACCTACTCCTTTGCAGCCATATATTTTCACAAATTTAGCATGGGATAACATCTACAGACTCGAAGAAACTTTTGACAGGTCAGGGAACTTCTCATCGTGTTAATGGCATTGCTGTGCAACGCAAAATAATTGGGACTCTTCTCCCAAAGCCTGCTCTTCCAGTTATTGAATAGCAAAAACAAAGAACTATTTCTACACAGCACACAGAACTGGAAACCTACATTGCTGGAAAGAGAGTACGTCCACAACCTTTGCCACCAAGAACGAGTAATAAAGATGCTGATGAAGCTGCAGAATCTGCTCAGAATAATAATTTAATCTGGATCATTTTCAAACAATCAAATATGGAAAATAAGAACATCCAAAGTTGGACAGGATTTAACATAAACGTGAGAAAGGATACAGTGAACCCTCGCTACTTCGCGGTTCGACCATCGCGGATTCACCACTTCGCGGATTTTTTCCATAACCCATATATATACAGTAATATATATATATATATATATATATATATATATATATATATATATATATATATATATATATATATATATATATATATATATGCATGTATTTATGTATATATGTATGTATGTATATATGTAGGTATGTATATGTGTATACATATATATATATATATATATATATATATATATATATATATATATATATATATATATATATATATATATATATATATATATATATATACACACACACATATATATATATATATACAGTGAACCCTCGTTTATCGCGGTAGATAGGTTCCAGACGCGGGCGCGATAGGTGAAAATCCGCGAAGTAGTGACATCATATTTACCTATTTATTTAACATGTATATTCGGACTTTTAAAACCTTCCCTTGTACGTAGTACTGTTAACAAACCACCCTTTAATGTACAGAACACTTAATGCATGTACTACAGCACCCTAAACTAAAACAGGCACAAATATTAAAGGCGATTTTATATCATGCGTTTCCTAAACACCTAAAAAGCACGATAAAAAATGGCAACCAATGTTTTGTTTACGTTCATCTCTGATCATAATGAAGAAACAAACTCATTTAGTGTACAGTACACATATATGTATAGTTAGTTTTTGCATCGATTATATTGATTATACAGTACTGTATGTTGATTTTTTTATTACCAATGTTTTAGTTTACGTATTTTTCTTAGGACTTCCAAATGAAATGTTTTTCTTTATGACGCCGCCTGAAACGACGGCGTGTACGCTCAGTAAACAACCACGCTCAGAACAAACAAGGCATTTAACGCGCATGATGATAGTGATAAATAATGATACAGTACATACAGTATTTACAGTAAAAGCATGTACAAAATATGTTACCTTACAAATATAAATTATACAGTATTGTACGTAGCAAAGCAGGAAAACAATTTACGAGAGAGAGAGAGAGAGAGAGAGAGAGAGAGAGAGAGAGAGAGAGAGAGAGAGAGAGAGAGATTGTTTTACGTACGTAAATGTAAATTTTAAAAAAAAATATGATAGGTTACAACATGTAGACTTTTAAAACCTTCCCTTTAACTTAATGCATACAGTACGTACAGTACTAAACTATAAAACAGGCACAAATACAGTTTTAGAATGTACAGTAAGAATATTAAAGTAAAAAATAAAGATTGTTACTGTACTCACCACGAAAGAAGTTGAAGAAAAACTTGAATGGTGATGGCGATGAATTTGCTGCACAGTAGAAATGATGATGATGAAGCTAATGATGTGTTCTACTGTGCAGCCAATGATAGTATTTTACGTCTCTTCAGACGGAGGTGTCTTTTCCTGGGACACCTCTTCAACTTCTTCCTGGGAAACTTCTTCAATTTCTTCCGAAGGCGTACTAGCAGGAGGAACTGGCTCTTTTTTGCGAGGCTGGAAGAACATTGTGATCGGAAGTTTGTTGCCGCTGCTTCTTTTTTCGATCCAAGAGCATTTTGTAGGGAGTCATGTCTTCATCGATCTTGTTGCAGAATTGCATCGAGCGAACCATATCCTCGTCCCACTCTTGCAACATTTCTTTCAACTCCTTCGCATGGTTGCAAGCCTTGGCAAGCCGTTCTAATGTTAAGCCCGTTTCTTCGACATTTTCTTGGGTCTCTTCCTGGGTATCACTCTCTTCTTCACTTGCCGATTTCGTCAGGTCTTCGAGGTCTGCGTCAGTTAGGGGCTGGGAATGGCAGTCCAACAACTCGTCGACGTCTTCAGTCGTCATGTCGCCAAACCCGTCACCTCCAATTATGGCAGCCAACTGCACAGATTTGCGTATTGCAGAGTGTTGGATTTCCGACGGAGTAAATCCCTTGTCGTCGTAAACAATATCGGGCCACAACTTCTTCCAGCTCGCATTCACGGTTGCAGGTTTCATCTCTTGAAGTGCCTTCTGAATATTCTGCAGGCACGTGGCTATGGTGTACTGCCGCCAGTACGCCTTCAAGTTAAAATCTTCATCCTCGTCATCTTGGGCAGCATCCACACACGCAACGAGGTCCGCCAAGGTGTTCTTCGTGTAGAGGGCCTTGAACGCCCTGATAACCCCCTGGTCCATCGGTTGAATTAATGACGTGGTGTTGGGTGGCAGGAACTCAACCTGAATGCCCTCATGCGACAGGTCAGTTGCGTGTCCACCAGCGTTATCCATAAGGAGAAGGATCTTGAATGGCAAGCCCTTCTCTAAGAGATATTTGCTGACTTGCGGGATAAAACACTGATGGAACCAGTTGGAGGTCAGCATCTTCGTAATCCATGCTTTTTGATTATGCATCCAGTACACGGGAAGGAGATTCTTATTTTTATTTTTCAAAGCGCGAGGATTTTTCGACTTATAAATAAGCCCCGGCTTTAACAAAAATCCAGCAGCATTGCCACACATCACGAGGGTAACGCGATCCTTGAATGCTTTAAAGCCAGAGGCTTTGGCTTCCTCTTTGAACAGGAAAGTTCGCGACGGCATTCTCTTCCAAAACAAGCCAGTCTCATCCATATTAAAGACTTGTTCCGGCTTGTATCCACCTTCGGCGATAATATTCTTGAACGTCTGGTTCACGTAAGTTTCAGCAGCGGCAGTGTCAGCGGAAGCAGACTCCCCATGCAGGGAAACGCTTTTCAGGGCGAAGCGTTTCTGAAACTTCGCGAACCATCCTTTGCTTGCGGAAAAACGTTTCTGAGGCTGGGAATCAGTGGATGTCCCTGGTTGAGGATCATCTGCATCATCATCATCTTCAGCATGGTTGCCGTCGTCGTCTTTAGGTTCCTTTGCAGCAAAATTCTCATATAAGCTCAAAACCTTTGTTTGGATGGTGTTCGTATCCAACGCTATGTTCTTCTTCCGGCAGTCGGCAATCCACACAGCTAAAGCACCTTCCATGCGTACGATCGTTTTATTACGAGCGGTAACAGCTCGCTTCGCTGATCTGCTAAAGGTGATTGCAGCCGTCTTTCTAATGTTCGCCTCGTCCTTCTTGATATAGCGAACAGTAGATTCGTTGATGCCAAAATGGCGGCCGGCGGCCGCGTAACTTCTACCATCTTTTAACATGTCGAGAAGCGTAACCTTCTCAGCTATCGTCATCATCCTTCGGTGGCGTTTAGGCTCACTACCAGCCTTAAGAGAAGCAGAACGCTTGGGAGCCATTACAGTAGGATTTACAGTAACAAAAAGTTCAACTTAAAAAAGTCGTACACAGCACAGATTCACACACTTAAGAACGTCTACTCAGCGATACGCGGTAACAGAGAGTGGACGATCCACCCCCGCGAGAACTTTGATGCTGCGGGTAGGAGATGCGGGCAAAACACCAATCACAGGCTAGATAACAAAACTTGAGTTCTGATTCGTCATCTATCAGCGCTTGAACCAATCACAACCCGTCTTACAGTACTATGATGCGTTGGTTACCTACTCATAGAAGATGCCCCGCGCATACCGAACGTACGTAGATTAAGTAAATACCGTAATAATAATAAATAATGATAATAATACTGTACAGTAATAATAATAATAATAATGATAATAATAATAACAATAATAATTTTATTAACAACAACAACAATAATAATAATAATAACAATAATACAGCTTTACGTACGCTATTTTACGCCTCTCTCTCTCTCTCTCTCGTACGCTTATTCGAAATGTGATTTTTGCAACAAAGAATATTATTGGATGCAGTACTACGTACGTATACATACAAAAGATTCATGGAAAAGAAGCACATCCATTACAGTACACACCATTCTAATATGGTATGACTGCATCTGATTTGCGTTTCATGTTCGATTTAATTTTACTACGTACTGTATACAGTACTGAATTATCGTATGATCACATTCTCTTTTCGTGTTTTATTTCTTTCTGTGCTGAATTATATATCATATGTAATGCAATGAACAATCAGTAAGAACAGATATTACTAATTACAGTATTAATGGAATTACAGGTAACAAAATATCGTATTTGGTTGTCTTCAGATTTCGCGGTATTTTCAAATTTTCCGGAAAATCCACGATATGTATATATATATGGGTTATGGGAAAACCCCGCGAAGTGGTGAATCCGCGATTGTCGAACCGCGAAGTAGCGAGGGTTCACTGTATATATATATATATATATATATATATATATATATATATATATATATATATATATATATATATATATATATATACATATATATATATATATATATATATATATATATATATATATATATATATACATATATATATATATATATATATATATGTATCTAAAGTAGGAAGATGTGATGTAGTTCTAAGGGAAAAGTATGGGAAATATGTCTGGGTAATAAGCAAAGCTCTACCTCCAGTTTGTTTCTTCATTATGATCAGAGATAAACGTAAACAAAACATTGGTTGCCATTTTTTATCGTGCTTTTTAGCGTGTTTAGGAAATGCATGATATAAAATCGCCTTTAATATTTGTGCCTGTTTTAGTTTAGGGTACTGTAGTACATGCATTAAGTGTTCTGTACATTAAAGGGTAGTTTGTTAACCGTACTACGTACAAGGGAAGGTTTTAAAAGTCTGAATATACATGTTGAATAAATAGGTAAATATGGTGTCACTACTTCGCGGATTTTCACCTATCGCGGCCGGGTCTGGAACCTATCTACCGCGATAAACGAGGGTTCACTGTATCTCCATCAAAGAAGACATCCTTTGCTACCTTCCCACTATAAACGCCCCTGAAACCGAGCTCACTACAGCTTTTGAAACCCTGAATCAGTCCGAAGCTATCCGAACAGAGTTGCAGCTACCAGTTATTGTCATTGTCGTAGATCAAGCCATTTTTGCAAAATTATCAGAGATTGCTTGGAGACAGAGTTAAATATGCCAATGTCATAATTAGGTTGGGAGCATTTCATACCATCTACAATGCTCTGGCTGTCCTAGGCAAGAGGTTTATGGATGCTGGCTTACGTGACCTATGTATAGAATCGGGTATTATTTCAGAAGGTTCAATTAATGGTGTTCTTGAAGGTAAAATGTACAACCGAGCTGTCAGAGTTCATAAACTTGTGTATGAAGCTCTCATGAGATTGATCTGGGAACAGTTTATGTCACAATTGGACGAAGATGAACATGTGTACCTGAGAGTTCAAAATACCTTATCCCAGTTAACTAACAAAGACCTAAACCAGAACGATATTGGCAACTTGTTAGTGACATAAGACTTTAAAGACCTCAGAATAATGTGGTCACAGTTTCTTAACCATCTCCGCAAGTCGAATGGTGATCTGTCTGCATTTTGGATGTCCTACGTTGACATGGTTGAGGACATTATTCTTGGCTTACTACGTGCATCCCGTGAAGGCAAATGGGAGCTCCATCTGCATGCCATCAGATCACTGATTCCCTGGTCATTTGCATATGACAGAACCAACTATGCCAGATACCTCCCTGTGTATTATGCCCAGATGTCAGCCCTAAGTGAGACACATCCAGAAGTGTATGAAGCTTTCAGGGATGGTTGCTTTTCTGTCCAGATGTCAAGCACTAATCCTTTTGGCCGTCTTCTAGTAGATCAGGCACTCGAAGTTACAGTGAACAGAGACACTCAAACACCAGGAGGCACAACCAGATTTAGTCTGAAGTCAGGGGCAGTCAAACGCTATTACATAGCTTCTGAGCACAGAAGTGCATTCTTAGGTCAGTTAAGAGACATGGTTCACGAGAATAAATCAGATGCAGTTCATTATGATCTCCAGCACCCAAGATCTGGGAAAGATGAGAAAGCAATTTTGGCAATAGTTAGTGCAATTGAAAGCTGGGTAAACCCATTTTCCAGTCAACAGGACATGATGAGCATCTTAACAGCAAAGACTGCCACTCCAGAAGTTGTTTCAGATTTACTTAATGCTCTAGATGTTGGAGAGAAGTGTTACACCAAGTTTAAGCAAGAAAGACTAGATTTTGATCCCCCCGTTACACAATTCTTTGATACTGTTAAGCTCAATAAACTGAAAACTTTTAGCCACATGTGCAGGAAAAAAGCAGTGAAGACTCATACTGGAAGAGCAGTGATATTGAAGGCAGACAGGTCATTGTTTTGGAGAATCATTGTAATTGCTCAGTCGAAATCTTCAAATGGCAGATATATTGTCCTATCCTCTTGGACCATTGCCATGGGCATTAGCAACCCCTGAGGGTTTGCCAAGGAAGACAAACAAGGCAATCCTCGCTAAAGCATTGTACAAGGATGTCACACCAGAGGAGGAAATGCCCTTAAATTCGGCTTCTGTAATCGATGGCATGATATTAGTACAAAAGGTGAAAGGGGATCAGAACACTTTTGGTGACATTGCTCAAACAGTCTTTGCTATGGTAATGAAAGAGGGAGGCTCTAGTCAGAGAATTGACATTGTGTTTGATCAATACCATGAACTATCCATCAAAAACTCAGAATAAAGTATTAGAGGAGAACAGCATGGATCAAGTCTTCAAAATATTTCACCAAATAAGCTTGTCTTTCAGTGGAGGTCCTTTCTGAATCAGTGTCAATAAAACTAACTTCATAACTTCTCTTGTGAATGAGAGGAAGCAGCAACATTACAGAAGCAGGCTACAGCAAAAGGTTATGTTTGTCACAGATGCTAACCAGTGCTTCAAGATAACACAACATGGAACTGAGATGGTAACGGATCTATCATGTACTCAAGAAGAAGCCGATGGCCGTCTTCTCTTACACGCTGCACATGCTGTAAAGCAAGGACATCCAACAGTTGTTATCAGCTCCGATGATACGGATGTGCTCGTCTTGCTTGTGGCTTTCAAGAATATTATCTGTGGTCATCTGTATCTGAAATGTGGGATTAAGACACAAACAAAGATTCTATCAATTGACAGGGTTACTGCTACACTTGGTGCTGATATTTGCAAAGGACTAGTTGGAATGCATGCTTTCACAGGCTGCGATAGTGTGAGTGCATTTGCTGGCAAAGGAAAAACAAGCTCACTCAAATTAATGACCACATATAAAGATGTACTAGATGCATTTATGGAACTTGGGAGTGAATGGGCCTTTCTCAATAACAGATGGAAAGACTTGAAGCAGTTCCTTGTCTCATCTATGCAGCCAAGACACCTTGTGTTCATGTAAATGCTCTGAGATACAATCTCTTCTGTACAAGGAAAGGTGAGATAGAAAGCCACCAACTGCCTCCTAGCAAAGACTGCTTGAAACAACATGCACAACGTGCCAATTATCAGTCTGCTATATGGAGACGATGTCTACAGCAAAATCCTCATATTCCAAATCGTGTAGGCCATGGTTGGAAGCTGAAAAAAGAAGATGGAGGAGACCAGCTAGTTATTAAATGGATGGATGGACCACCTGTTCCTGAGGCTGTGCTTGATTTTTTGTCATGCAAGTGTTCTAAAAAGTGTGCCATACCAAGGTGTGTATGTCTGGCTAATAGACTAAAATGCACCGACATGTGCAAATTACAAGACTGTAAAAATTGGGTGTCAGGTGGTGAGGATGATGATAATAATGATGAAGCAATGTTGGAAATGGAAGATTTTGAAGACTACTGAACTTAAAATACCCTATCTGGACAATAGTATTAAGTGTATTGGTGGTGTAATGGTTTACATGGTTATAATGTAATACATTATGTATATATTGGATTTAGTGTTCATAGCTTTTTTAATACAAGTATTGCAATTGGTGTTATGTAATGCACATTTAAGTAATTATTTTAGATTCTAATCTTATTTCTACAGTTGCTATATTCACATTTTATGATATGAATTTGATCTCTAACCACGTATTCCCATTTTCAATATTTTAGTTTATGCTCATAAAAAAACAATATTTGATAGTAGTTGCTTTAAGATTCAATAACTTTCTTAATATAATAGCTATGGATCATATATTGGTATCAAAGGAAAGCTCTTGAAACAAAGAATATGAATGTTAAGTTGAATCACAAATATCAGACATGATATAATTTCTATAAGGAAAAATTTCCAGTTACATAGAAAAAATTCATTAATTTCATCATAAATATGCTCCTAACTAACACTGTGTACAAGATATTAAAATATGTGAGAGCTTGTTTTGAAGCCCTTTTCTTGGCCTTTATCTTGGTATATAATAAGTCCTAATAATATTGATGGACTAGCTCGCAGGAGACAAAAATCACCTGTAAGTCACGCCGAAAAAAATTGCATGTCATATATAAAAAACGGTTGATAACACAAGGAAGGCAAAGAAATATAGAATGCTATCATACATTTTTGAAGACTATAGACATTGGTCTTTCAGTTAATCACTATGAGATTTCCTGCCCCAAAATGGTACCAAGGGCCAAAATTTTGAGACCAGGCTCATGGACTATCTACCTCTAGAATCCATTTACCTCTTTTGGATCCTGCTTATCCGTCCTCAAGATGTCATAACAATGAACTTACTATTTTACCACAATCTTGCCTTATGTTCATACTACTTATGAGATTACACGTTCTATGGAACAGTAAAAACATTTCCCAGATACTTCTATATTTCAGAATCAGGAGAGGAAAAGGGCACTAGAATCCATTCACTCAATGACGTACCAGCTAAAAAGCATCACAGAAATGCCCCTTGTACTAGGTGTCCCAAGTGGCCTTTCTCCTAGAGGTCTTACTCATCTCATATATTAAGCTCTGAGAAATCTAATGGTGCTGTTCCTAAGATGGAACCACCCTATACTCCTAAACAGGAGCAGAATCAGAAAGATCTTGCCCTGATCACTAATGACTCCAGATCCCAGCTGTGGGGACATGGTTCCCTTTGAAGTTCCTACGTCTGAGTTTGAAACCACCCATGTCTCAGGAGATTATGAGTCTTATTCTTTGCTTAGACGATTTGGTAGAACCTTGCGCACAAGTTACAAGTAGATGTTGCACCATAGATGCGATTTTTCCAGTCACCTATTACGAGACGCCAATTCGACGTTACTCTATGAAACCAAACCTGTGACATGCTACATTTGTATAATACTATAATCAAGTCTCAGCACCCGAGAATTCCCATAAAACGAGCAGATCACTCAAATTGACCCCCTCTGACACTTTCTCATCAGAGGAAGTTTTACATTGATTCTGAAGCTCGCCGAAGACCTGTACCTATTGATCCTGATGTTGCCAATCTGGTACTTAGTGTACAGAGCGTCAAGAGTGTTGACGATCTCCCTATGTACTGCGCACAGATTGTTCTGGATGCTTCCGAAACTGCGGGTTGGCCAACCTTCCTTCCACATTCTCTGCATCTGAAATGCAGAACATGGAAGTTACTTGCATGTCTGTCATTCAGGCATCTCTTGGCTGCAGTGTCCTGTTTTGCAGTAACAGAAAATACGAAGAAAGGACATTGTTAAGCAGTTCGGAGATTTTTAGAGATCAGAAACCAAAGGTCTGGATGTCTTTGTGGGGCAACTACATTCTTAAGAGGTGTGATGCTGCTTTGGCCAGGTGTATCAAACAGCTGTCTCCCAGAGATCATGATGCCTGAGCTTTGCATGGCAAAATGCTTGCACCAGTTGAACATAAAGGTCCTCTTGTATCTAGATGACTGACTAGTCTTGGGTTCATCAAAAGAAAAACTTTCTGAAGCCCCGAGTTTACTTCAGAACCTGTTGAAGTTGGGTTTTCTCATCAATCACAAAATGTCACTATCACAAATTAAGTCAATTTAATGTTTGAACATGACAAATAGCCTCTGCTCCTTTCTGGGCTTCCAATCCAACAAAAGGATCCAGTCCCTCTTGAATCTGCTCAAGGAGTTCAAAAAGGGACAAGGAAATCTCAGCCCTGAAGTGTATGAGCTAGCTGGGAACGATGGTATCCTCGGAGAACTCATTTTACCTACAAAGCTAAGGATAAAGCCCCTATGCTTCCATCTAAATGAGCATTGAGACAAGAGCCCAACTTGATCTCAATCGCACCTTTTAATCATTGGGGGAGTGATTGGTTGGTGGGGATTTTGTCAGAAAATGATGAAGAAGAGACTACTGTACGTTGATATTTTCCAACACGTCAGCAGAGGTGAGGAGTGACCTTGGCAGATCGTCGTCGCTTTGGAATATGAACAGAAGAAAAGAGCAGCTCTATTTATACTGTCCGTAACGGATGGTGGTGAAGATGGCAATGCTGAGTTTGTAAGATTGGTGTCATGAAAAGTCAACCCTTCATTTTGATAATACACCATTGACTCGCATAAAGAAATAGGGAGTAATCAAGGACTCAATTTTTAGCTCAGGACCGGCTGTATTTGGTAGAGGAACATGAACTTACTCTCCCATTTCGTGCCAGGCAAACATAAATGTTCCAGACTAAGGAGTTGTAAGAACCAGCTAATACCAACAGAGTGGTTACTGCTTCCACTGATGTGCTTGGAATTGTAGAAAGCGTGGAGGAAACCAAAGCTGGACATGTTCATGACCCCTTTTAATAGAGAAATGGAGGTTTTCAGCTCACCATTACAAGGCCCCTTGCCATGAGTAGTAGATGCAATGCTACAAGAATGATCAAGGTTGGACCTTTAATGCATTTCCACCATTCACCATGATTCAGTAATAAAAAAAAATTATTCAAGAATTACAAAAACACACTTGGTACTGTAGTGGCCTTGAAGAGAACTGTTCCCAGACCTGTGGCCACTGCTAATGTAACGTCCAGTTACATTTCTATACAGAGCAAATTTTATGTAACAGTCCCATTGGCATCTATTACATCAAAACCACTTCATGCTTTATCCAACTGCATTAAGACTACCATCTCCTCAGAATGTGACTATTTTCCAAAACCTCTAGAGTCTAGACTGTGCAATGTAGCATCTGCCTCCCTCAGCAGACTCAATGATAGAAATTAGCCTCCTAGTCAGAAATACTGAGGTGATTGGATCAATTGATTAGCTCTTTCAACTCATGTGATGAATGTAAGGGATATTCTTTAGCTTGATGGTATTCATGTACGGAATATTCTTTAGCTTGATGTTATTTATGTACTGTACTGGATATTTTTTAGCTTGATGTGATGTGGGTATATTGTCACAAGTCTACCTTTTTATACTCTATTGTAAGTCCTTGGAGATCACTCAGTTATTAACTCCAAAAAGGGATTTTGACGAAGGAAAAATCTATTTCTGGGCGAGGAACCTGTGTTGCTCCGTGAAATGCTCATTAAAGCACCATTTCAAAGGTATAAATACTGCTAAATATACCAGAGAAAAAAGTTGCATGGAATGCTAGGAATATATCCAGCTCGCTCACCCATAAAGGGTGTCGGTATTAAAACTGGGTCGAGTGCTACCACTACCAGAGATCCCTTTCCAATTAGACTTCTCCCTCCTCGAAATCCCCCGTTACTACGAGGTGTCGTTCGCTACAGCTACTGCCCCCACCACCACCACTACCTATCCTTCTCCCATCATTCCTATTAGCACCCCAAGCTTGGGCCAGCCTAGGGTGAGGAAAAAGGGGGGAGGGTTCACTGGGCAACACAGGTTCCTAGCCCAGAAATAGTTTTTTCCTTCGTCAAAATCCCTTTTCTAGGCTCAACCTGTGTCGCTCCGTGAAATAGTAACAGAGAATTGGTCCCATAAGCTTGGAAATACACAAAAAGTTAATGAACTGAATTAAAAATAGAGTAATTCAATTATGCGTGTTTTACTAAAATCCTTAATACAGTATACCAATCTCTTAATTACACCCCAAATCAAGGTCAAGGTTAAGGTAGGGGGGAAAGGGAAGGCAGGTGCCGCCCTGCTCCTTATTAGGAGACAAGGCACTAAGAGGGAAAATATATATGAAGATAGGACCCTATTATAATGGTTGTGTTAAATCTGGAGGAACCACTATATCTTTTTAATCTTGGGCATGTGGTACAGATTACGGCTTGGTTCTTTTAATAAAATACAGAATCTATTGTCTGATTCCTTTCAGGGAAATGGTTCCTCCATCCTTTCTAATAAGCAAAGGTCCTGAAGGTCTATTTAAATAGTTTTCCAGAGTGATAACGGGGCACAGAGATAGACCCTGTGGAAGTGGGACAATCTTCCACGGGGACCATCTATTCTGTGGACCCTCATTCTTTTCTAAGAATTTTCCATCTTGAGAGAATAAAATTCCACCAGAAGAAAGAAATCAATATGATTTGGTTCTCTAGATAATGCTGAGAGTTCAGATAATCTGGCTCCGGAGGCTAAACGTATAAAAAATAACGTCTTCCTAAGAAGCGCTATATAAGTGCATGAGTCAATATCAGAGTCAGAATCTAGATCGAGGACATCATCTAAAACCCATGAAACTGAGTGAGGGCGAGTTACTGGTTCTAGTCTAGTACAGGCTCACGGAACAGACAAAAAATACGAATCTTAAGATTAAAATTGAACCCGATCTGAAATATTTTCTTTAAAGCAGATTTAACCATAGTAATAGTATTATTGGCTAGACCTCTTTCCAAGAAAGTTCTGAAAAAGGTAACTGCCAGATTCGTAGTCAGCATCCGAACCTCTGAGTCTTCCAGAAATTGGCTAACTTCCTTGCATCAGAATCATTTTCCGAAGGATAGAATCTCAAATACCTGACCATAGGGACAATTTGTTAAAAGGGTCAATCCCAGCATCTCTTTGTGCTGCAAATCTCAGATAGTCCATAAAGTGAAGGCATTCTGAATCCGTGAGGAAGCAGACACACTGTGAGATAGTACCATCCGTGCTAACTTGGTTCGGGAATCCGCCGAGGTCGGAGTTCTAGTTCCACCAAGATAGGGAGCCAGTTGCATTGGCCAATTGAGGGCTACGAGGGCAATCCGACCTTTGAAAGTCCTAAGCATGTCCAGGACTTTCAATAGCACGGTTAAAGGTGGAATCAGGTAAATCTCCGTCAGTTGTTCTAATCTATGGACATGCCGTTTGTGACATAGGCCAGAGGGTCCAGGTTGGGGGCCACATGACATTGTGGCTTATGGTTGGATTCTGTGGCAAATAGGTCTACTTGGAGACCCGGAACCTGTTGGCAGGTCCAGTTAAATGACTTTTTGGCCAAGGACCATTCCGACTCCCGAGGAGGTGTCCTTGGTAGAACATCCTCAACCACATTTCTTACTCCTGCCAGGTGAACAGCTGACAGGTGACAAAGGTTCCCTGTTGCCATTGAAAAGATAGCTACCATCACTTAATTTACGTGACTTGATTTGGAACCTCCCCTGTTAATGCAGTGGACTATCACTTGGCAGTCTAGAATTAGACTAATATGTTGTTTCTGTGATGGAAAAAGACAGAGTCAAGAACATTTCCTTGACTTTTAAGATATTGATGTGTAGTTGTCGGAGTGCCACTGTCCACAACCCCTGGACCTATTCGTATTGGGAATAGCCTCCTTAAACGCTTAGGGAGTCATCTAAAGGGACCACCAATGTTGTCGCTGGGAATCGTAAAGGTACCAAGTTTGTTAGGGTTTTGACCTTCGTCCATTGTTGAAGTTTTTTCCCATAGTGTAGGTGGAACCCGAGAAATTTTGTCTCGATATTTCTCGTTATCTTTGGACCACCAAACTCCATTGATGTCTTCTAGATTGACTCTCAGTAATGTGTCTGTTACTGAGGGAAACTGGAGTAAACCTAGGATTCTTTCTTGGTTTCTCCGGGTTGTTAGTTTGTCCTTGAGAGATCCTCTTGTGTTTCTTACTATCTCTATCCTCTTCTGTGGTGGAATCGATCGCTTGTGTGTGGTCAGGATCCATTAAAGACCTAACCACTGGAAGCACGTTGGTGGAGAAAAACGGGACTTTTTGAAATTTATTTGGAAACCTAAGTATTCCAGAAATTTTATTACTTTGCCCGACGCCTTGTGGCATTCCTTGACGCTGTTGGCCCAGATAAACCAACCGTCTAGGTAAGCCACTAACTGTATTCCTTGAGTCCTCATCTCTTGGACTACTGTCTCCTCTAACCTAATGAATAACTTGGTCGCTATGTTGAGTCCGAATGGCATCACTTTGAAGGTGTAAGCCCGTTTGCCTAGCTTGAGTCCTAGGAAAGGACGAAAAAGCCTTGCTATTGGAACATGAAAATAAACACCTGTAAGATCTACAGTATAGAGGTGGTGACGGCCCCACGGGGACAAAAGGTCCTCACCTGTGAGACGGACAGCATATGGAACTAGTTGCATTGAATATATGCATTCAAATAGGACAGATCTAGGTTACTCTTTGTTTGTACGAGTTTTTCTTAGAGACACTGAACAAACGTGCTTGAAATTTTTAAGCATATTAGCTCTTTATTGCTTTCTTCAGAAGATCTCCTGTGTAAAGTGTTAAGTCTGCCGTTGGAATCTGATAAAAACTGGTTGGTGGAGGGGGCTTTTTTCATCCATCTCCACCCCAGAACTTTCATTACGACGCTGTATGCCAATTGCTAAACCCCCAATGGCTCCGAAAGAGGTACAGCCTTCCTCCTACCTGGGGAGTCCTCTATGCAAGAAGGCTCCCCTAGCTCTACTACCTCTCTCATGCGTATTATATCCGTGAAACACTTCCTGTGTTTCGAAGGAAGGATGATACGCCGGAGACGCAATAAATGGAGTAGTGGCTATCGGTTGTTGGGGTGGTTGGCTTACCCACACATATTGATTTTGTGGCTGGGTTCTTGAGGTGGAAGGCTGGCTCACCTGGGATGCTGGCATTGCCTGTAGAACATCCTGAGCCTGTGGCCTTTGGAAGGACTGTGACTTCCTTGGTCATCTCCTGCCTCGTGATTGCTGTCTGGTGGGCTCAAATTTTCTTTTTGGAATTAGACCCCACTGGACTCTGAGGCTTTGGTTGACTCCAGTTGCTTCTCCGAGTTTACCACGTCCTCCGGGAAGAAGTCCGCTCCCAAGATCGAGGCCTTAAGTCAGCAGATATCAAACATGATAAAAGTATATATATATATAAAATAAACTAAAGAAATTAAATTTCGCCGTGACACCCAGCCGAGAATAGCGTGCTTAATCTAAAGGAAATAATACGAAATAGCATTCAAAACACATGTTACGCCTCTGTTATGAAAAAATAGACTTTATTATGAGTTCCCAGCACATGGGATACCCACCGGGGTGGGGAGCGTAAGCAAGAAGTGACAAGCAGACTAGAAACAACCATCGAAGTCCGTAGACTCTGGAATGCATGAAATTAAATGAATTAAACCTAATGACAGGAAGGGCGAAAATAGATACCATTGTGGCGCCGGAAAACATGCGTAAATCCAATGCAAAAACCCAATGCTACGTAAGCAATGTAGCGCCGGCAGAAATGCGTCGCTAAAAACAAATGCTATGTATTAACTCTAACATAAACTATCATCTCCGTCGCAGCCCCTCTCCCTCACGAACCAACCATCCATAAAATTACGTTAACAAATATAGGATATAGTAAGGTATCAGAACAGAGTAGGATGCCTGAATCCGATCAAAGAGAGATAACTACCATTAGTAGATACGATTCACAAAATATCGCGGCCCTCCGGGACGGGAGGAATTAATAACACGGATGGATAACCTGAGACATAAACTGTAATCTGCGTCCCAGCCCCTCTCTCTCTCTCTCTCTCTCTCGAACCAACCATCCATAACTTTATGTAACAAATACAGTATAGGATAAAGTAAGGTATCAGAACAGAGTAGGTTGTCTGAATCCGATAAAAGAAACATAACTACCATTAGTAGACTCGATTCACAAAATATCACGGCCCTCCGGGACGGGAAGAATAATAACACAGGTGGATAACTTGAGAGAGAGAGAGAGAGAGGGGGGGGGGGGGGGGGGCTAGGCGAGGCGCATACGCTACTCGCGATGACGCAATGAGCGAAAGAGCCATTCCCCACCCTGGATGACTTCTAATTCTCTAAAAGCACGTGACCTAAGCCTACCCCCCTATGTAGGGAGTGGCAAGAGGCGTAAAGGGGGAGAGGACACCCAGGGGGAGGAGACTGGCTCAAAATCAGGTGACCACTGTGATGGGGGGGGGGAGGAAGACCTGATGCGAAGCACGCAAACAAAAACAACATATAATGGCAGTCGTTACACAATGAAAAACAATAAAAAATGAAATTCAATAAATAGGCTAAATCTGCATATTGAGAAAATGGGAGAAAAAGGAACACGGCATAAAAGGAATAATAGCAAAACCTTACAATTTCGGGTAGTTGCCGACTTGGAGAGGAAACTATACCATTTTAAACAAAAACTAGTCCTCCAAAATCGGGTAAAATACTGATCTCGACAGGCAGGACTAAAATTAATAAAAACGCGTTCCGATTCCCCGTAAAAACTGAAAAAAAAAAAACCAAGACTTCTCGCATGAAAGGCTACCGACCAAAGCCGCTAACTAACACTGTACAAATAGCCTAAATAAAATATAAAATCATGCCAAAATGACAAATTCGTAGATAATTTCTATTTTTCCTAACTATACAAACCTTAGCTATTTACATGGGGTAATTACTTCGGCGTAGCTGAACGACGAGCCATAAAAGTTTTAATGAGGGTTTCCTACCCCACCACTAGTTAGCGGGGGTAGGGAGGGGTAGTTAGTTACCCCCCCCTCACACACACCGGTGAAAGGCTCACTTTACTTAGAGGTAGGACTTATCTTGGGGGACAGGGCTGGTGAGCACATGACTGTAAATAGCTAAGGTTTGTATAGTTAGGAAAAATACAAATTATCTACGAATTTGTCATTTGTTCCGTAACTGAAATACAAACCACGCTATTTACATGGGGTGACTTAACCCTTAGGAAGGGTGGTAAGTACCCTGCCATACTGGCTTTGGCTTGCCCGGGGACCCCGAACCCGAGTTTGAATGAACTCATGGGTTGAGGGGGCCCTGCTCCTCGCAGGCAGTTGTGAGACTGCTGTGGCCTACGTAAGCTGTGTGTGTGAAGGTGAGCAGTGACTCGTCCTAGGGAGTTGACCTGGAGTTCTTCAGATGGAAATCTAGGCTAAGACTCTCCCAATACCACCTCATCAGGGTATGGGGACATGACAGTATTACAACTTAATACTAGGAACACAAGGGAGCATGGTTTACCTGCAGAGGTTCGTGGTCAGCTGTGCAAAGGAACCAGGATGCTGTTTTTCTCCAAGGGAGGAGAGGATGAAGAAAAGAAAGGGGCCAGACAGATCTTTTCATTAACACAGACTAAAACTGGGTAACAATGCCCTCAACCTTCTGCTACTTGTCCAATAAGGAGCCTGAGGTTAGACCAGCTGTTGTGCAGCCACCACAGGGCCGATAGAGAACGTATCGAGCCTCCTGTGTGTCACGTCTTGCAGGTTGTGGGCCGTGAAGGAGGTCTGACGCTTCCACACCCCAGCTTGCAGGACCTGCGTCACCGAAAAGTTCTTCTTGAAGGCCAGGGACGTAGCCACGCCCCTGACGTCATGTGCCCTAGGGCGACGTGACGGAGGAGGGTCAAGATTCAAGGCCAGAGGAATTACCTTGCGAATCCAGGCCGAGATGGTATTCTTGGTGACCCTCCTCTTCGTCTCCCCGGTGCTCACGAACAAGGCTTGCACCTGGGGGCGGACTGCAGCTGTTCTTTTAAGATACAACCTCAGACTCCTGACTGGGCACAGTAGGAGATGGTCTGGGTCATCTGTTACAGAACGGAGACTCGAAACCTGGAAGGAGTCGAACCTTGGGTCCGGCACTCCCGGGTTCTGAGTCTTGGCAACAAAATCAGGGACGAAGCTGAACGTTACCTCCCCCCCATCCCCTTGAATGGGCGACGTCATAGGAGAGACCATGAAGTTCGCCGACTCGCTTGGCTGAGGCCAAAGCTAGCAGGAACACCATCTTCCAGGTAAGGTGGCGATCAGAAGCCTGGCGTAATGGTTCGTAGGGAGGTCTCTTAAGAGACCTGAGAACTCGAACCACGTTCCAAGGAGGAAGTCTCACTTCCGACTGAGGGCAGGTAAGTTCGTAACTCCGTATGAGGAGAGACAGTTCCATCGAGGAGGAAATGTCCATTCCTTTGAGCCTAAAGGCAAGACTTAAGGCTGAGCGATAGCCTTTCACTGCCGAGACTGAAAGGCGCATTTCTTCCCGCAGATAAACGAGGAACTCCGCTATTGCTGGTAAAGTGGCATCGAGGGGAGAGATACCCCTTCCACGGCAACCAACCACAGAAAACTCGCCACTTCGCCTGGTAGACTCCTGCGGATGACTTGCGCAGGTGGCCAGACATCCTGTTCGCAACTTGGTGCGAAAATCCTCTCTCTGTAAGGAGATGCTGGATAGTCTCCAGGCGTGAAGTCGAAGCAAAGCTACGGCTTTGTGGTAGATGTTGGAGTGTGGTTGTTTGAGTAGCTCGTGACGTGGAGGGAGCTCCCTCGGGATCTCCGTGAGGAGCTGCAGAAGGTCTGGGAACCACTCTGCATGATGCCATAGCGGAGCTATCAAGGTCATCGAGAGATTGACCGATGTTCTGGTCTTGTTGAGTACCCTCCTCATCAGACAGAACGGGGTAAAGGCATACACATCGACGTTGTCCCACCGTTGTTGGAAGGCATCCTGCCAGAGAGCCTTGGGGTCCGGGACTGGGGAGCAGTACAGCGGGAGCTTGGTGTTCAGCGCCGTAGCTAACAGATCCACCATCGGGGAACCCCACAAAGTCAGGACTTTGTTGGCTATCTGAGGATCCAAAGACCACTCGGTACTCACTATCTGCGTCGCTCTGCTCAGACTGTCGGCGAGCACATTCCTTTTTTCCTGGAATGAAGCGAGCCGCTAGTGAGATCGAGTGGACTTCGGACCATCTCAGGATCTCTACTGCAAGATGGAATAGCTGTTCCAAAAAGGTACCTCCCTGCTTGTTGCTATAAGCCACGACTGTGGTGTTGTCGCTCATCACCACCACAGAGTTGCCCGCCAGGACTTGGTGGAACTTCTGAAGTGCCAGAACACGGCCTTCATTTCTAGCAGGTTTATGTGAAGGTACTTTTCTGATTCTGACCACAGGCCTGAGGTCCTGTGGCTCAGAACGTGGGCCCCCCACCCTTTGTTTGATGCGTCCGAAAACACCATCAAATCCGGGGAAGGGATGAGAAGATCCACTCCCTTTCGTAGATTCTCGTCTGCCACCCACCAACTGAGGTCAGCCCGTTCCGCAGGTCCCATCGGGATCAAGGTGTCCGGGGAGTCGTGTCCTTGACTCCACCGAGACTTGAGTCGCCACTGGAGGGATCTCATTCTGAGGCGACTGTTGGGAACGAGACGGGTCAGGGAGGAGAGGTGGCTGAGGAGACGCAGCCACGATTGGGCTGGGAGTTTTTCTCGATTGAGGAAAGGTCTCGCAACCTTCCTCAGCCTTGCTATCCTTTCGTCTGATGGGAAGGCTTTGTGGAGATTGGTGTCTATGACCATGCCTAGATATACCAGTTTCTGAGAGGGCTGCAGGGAAGACTTCTCGAGATTTACCACGATCCCCAGATCCTGGCAAACTTCGAGGAGCTTGTCTCGGTGGCGAAGAAGGGTTGCCTCTGAGTCCGCCAGGATCAGCCAGTCGTCCAGATAACGAAGGAGACGGATGCCGATCCTGTGGGCCCACGAAGAGATGATGGTGAATACTCTGGTGAACACCTGAGGAGCTGTGGAGAGACCGAAACACAGCACCTTGAACTGGTAGATCTTGCTGTCTAGGCTGAATCTCAAGTACTTCCTTGAAGACGGATGGATTGGGATCTAGAAGTACGCGTCCTTCAGGTCCAGTGTGCACATGAAGTCTCGTGGTCTCACTGCAAGTCTGACCGTGTCTGCCGTCTCCATGCTGAATGGAGTCTGCTTGACAAACCCGTTCAGGGTCGAGAGGTCGATGACTGGTCTCCAGCCTCCAGACGCCTTTCTCACAAGAAAGAGTCGACTGTAGAAGCCTGGGGACCCGTCTACAACCTCCTGGAGAGCGTCTTTCTCCAACATGGTCTGGACTTCGGATCTGGCCCTTTGCCGATCCCATGGCAAAAGAGCTCAACGACACTGGATTCGATGTCAGGGGAGGTAGAGAGTCGGTGAACGGGACGCGATAACCTAGAGAGATCACGGAGACCGTCCAGGCATCCGCCCCGAGTTGCTGCCACCTTGTCGCGCAACTCTGTAGGCATCCCCCCACTGGTGGACATGCAGGGGTATTGCCAACCCTAGCGCTTCCGGCCTCGGCTGGTGCCTCTAGGGTTTTTGCCTCCCCTGAAGGACTTCTTGCCCCTTCTGCTCTTAGCAGGAAAGGGCTTAGACACCTTGGGCTTCGCTGCAGTGGTCGTCTTCTTTGTGTCCTTAGCCGGACGGGGCTGCTGGACTGCTGGAGGTTTGTAGGGCCTCGATGTTAGGGCCCTGTGGATGAGAGAACCCTGGTTCGATTTCCTCCACCTCTCAGCAGTGAGCTCCACGTCCTTAGGCTCAAACAGGCTCTTACCGAGCACAGAAGAGTGTCTGAGCCTACTAGCCTTTGCAATGGGTACCTTATGATGAAACCTCTCGGCCACAGCGTCCCGACGCTTGAGGATCGTATTGGCCCCCAAGCTCGAGACTTGGTGGGCCAGAAACTCAATGGTCCGTGTGCCCGAGAGAAGAAAGGTCTCCAGCACTTTCCTGGTTCTTTCTTTGGAGAGGTCCTCGGACCACACCAGGATGCCCAAAGACCCCAGCCAGATGTCGAGCCACGAAGTTGCCTGCATGGCGCACTTGGTGACCTTCTCCTGGCTCTGGATCTCAGTGGCTGAGAAGGACACGTGCCGGTTGGAGAGTCTCTCAAGAGGGACTCCCCCTGTAAGTTCTTCCACGGAGTGGTGTAAGGGAAGACTTAGACAAGACTCCTCGAGGATCTCGAAGTACCTCCTCTGATGGACTCGAGGAGGAGGGAGGAGCTTATTACCGGCACTCGATCTGCTGGAGGAGGCAAGCTCAGAGAGCTGGCCCTCGACCTTGTCTCTGGCACTCTTTATCCCTTGAGACCAGGGCAAAGCTGCACTGGCCCTAGAGGGTTTCAAAGTGCCGTAGACACGGTCCAGGACCGTGTCCTTCCCTTCACGAGATGGGACCTCAGGGTCTGGGATCCCATAAAGGTTCCTCATGAGGGTCAGGACTTGGCAGAACGCGTGTTCTGACTCCTGGTGCTCTCCTCCCGAAGGACTTGCAGCGAAGTCTCCCGTCCCCAGTGGCTCTTCCTGGGGGGACACGTGGATGTCCTCGGCGGCTCTAGACGGTTCCTGCCTGATCCTCGCTGACGATTTGGGAATCGTCTTAAGAGTCCTTAGGCTCCCTCCTGGGCGGGATACAGGACTCGAGTAGCGAAGGGGGCAGGCTCTTCTCCACCTCTGGACGAAAAGACCTCTCGGGGAGAGGCGGAGCCTCCTCCATTGGTGCGATGGGGGAGTGTTCCGGCTCATCCGACTCTCCAGAGGAGGGGTAATCCTCCTCCGCAGGGGAGGGCGAGAAGGTCTGAGGGGGAGAAGGAGCCTTGCGCAAGGATCTGCGTTGAGACAGAATAGGCCTCGGAGGAGGATCCACGGGAGAGACTCCTCTCTTCCTCTTCAGGGGGGGAGGAAGCTCCCGCTGGTTTGTGTCCCAAATCAGAGAGGGCAGGCTTAATACCCTGCACAAGGGCTCTGACTAGAGTGCCGAACCAGGGATGCTGTCTGACAGTCGCGCTGTCAGACACCCCCTCTGGAGTGAAGGGGATCGAGGGATCCCTAGGAGGAGTCGACAAACAAGGGTTCGCCAGCAGGGCTGGAAAAGAAGAGCATGTGGGCGCTGGAGATGGAACTGCGCGTCTCTCCAGACGAGCGCGACGAGTCCATAGGAACCTGTAGGCGCCTGTGCGCCAGCTTAGGTGCCCCTTGGACCGCGCGCGATGAAGCAGGAACTGGAGGGCGCCGTGGCGTTGGAGGGCGCGTGAGCGCAGGTGGCCGCTGGGGCACCGGTGGACGCGTATGTGCAGGTGAGCGCAGGATCGCCGTGTCAGGAACTGGGCGCGTATGCGCAGGTGAGCGCTGGCGCGCTACCTCAGGAACTGCTGATGGGTGCGGTGGCGCAGGTGGCCTCTGGGGCACTGATGGGCGTGTATGCGCAGGTGAGCGCTGAATCGCCGTATCAGGAACTGGGCGCGTATGCGCAGGTGAGCGCTGACGCGATACCCCAGGAACTGCTGGAGGGCGCCGAGGCGCCGAAGGGCGTGGGTGCGCAGGGGGACCCTGGCGCGTAACAGGAACGGAGGCGCGAACGCCTGAGGGTGAGCGCCGAGGCGCTAAGTCAGGAACAGCAGGAACAACAGCATGCGAGCGCTCAGGCGTTGCCTGGCGCTTGAGGGCAAGAGGCGCAGTTTTGCGCTCAAGACCCTTCAGCCCCGAAGTGCCCGGAAACTGTGCAACGGCAGTATCAGGAGGCGCGTCAAGCGCATCAGGAGCTCTGGACGTGGATGGTCTGGGCGACAGGTCACAATGTCCCGAAGTACAACCATCCTACGAAGGGGATCGCGAACGATCCCTGGAGAGGTCTAGGTTGATAGCTGGCAGGACAGGAGAACGGCGAGTCGTCTCCTCTGCAGAGGAATGTGGTGACGACAAGCCGAAGAGGCGCCTCTTAACACCCTTGTAAGGGGAAGGAAGGCCTCTACGGCAAAGGGGAGGACGACCCTTCCGCCTTATACGGCCACGAGGGGCCGTGGGATCAGCAAGCTGACCATCGATGGGCTTCCGAAGAATAGTCTCTGTTAGTGAACTTCCCCGAGAGGGTGAAACACCGGCAGGAGAGACCGTGGGACTTAGCTCCTCCCTCGAAGGATGTTCGGAGGGGGAGTCTAAGCCTTCAGCTATCTCAGCCACAGGAACGGGCGTTTGGCTAGACCCACGGGATGTTTCCGTCACCACGTCAACCACAGACAGAGGATCTATCTCCGCTGAAGTTGGCGATTGTTTGACGGCCGCACCCAGTTTGATCATGTCAAACAGAGCTTCCTTGGAGGGAGAACCCTGTAGCCCCAAGGAAGCCCAAAGCTGCAAAAGATCATTATTAGACACACATCCCTCCTCCAGGGGAGGAGGGGCAGCTGCCTCGCTACGGTAGGCAACTACCTCTCCCTCACCCCGGGATCGGTTAACAGCACTGCGATCTACGCTACCACTCGTCGGCCTCTCCCTCGAGTGGGAGCTTCGGAGGAGGAAAGGGCTACGGAAGAAGTAGTCTTGGGATTTTCTCTCTTCCGAGAAACCTCCGAAGGAGAAAGATCCCTTTTAGATTTCTTCTTGCGTCGCCGGGCAAACCTCTCCCACTGGGAGGTAGACCACTCCCTACACTCAATACATACATTAGACCTACCACACCGTTGGCCCCTACACTGAGGGCATAAGGAGTGAGGATCCGTGTCCAAGGCCGACAAGGGCGGGCAGAAAGTCCAGGGAACGTACGCATGATGAGTAATAGAGGCCAACTTCACACACACACGCTGAAAAGAGAAAGCAAACAAAATTATGGCAGTCAAAAATGAGGAGAGCGCAGACAGGTCTGTCGCCTCTCCGAGCTAAAAGTAAAGTGAACCTTTCACCGGTGTGTGTGTGTGTGTGTGTGTGGGGGGGGGTAGCTAGCTAACCCCCCCCCCCCCCCGCTAACTAGCGGTGGGGTAGGAAACCCTCGTTAAAACTTTTATGGCTCGTCGTTCAGCTACGCTGAAGTAATTACCCCATATAAATAGCGTGGTTTGTATTTCAGTTACGGAACAAACATTGAATTAGATGTCCATAACACAAAAATAAGACTACAATTAGTATAAGGAACTAATAGAAAGTCTTACAAAACAAAGAGATCCCGAGGAAGCGACACCAAAAGACCGCATACACACCCATAAGGGAGCGTCAACAAAGTGGCTGAGATAAAACCCAACAAGGTTATGAATGAACGTGTGTCGCTACCTAGAAATCCCAAACAGACAAATATAATACTCAATTTGGGAGCATAGATCTCCAAAACGCCTGACATCTTCACAAACACAAAATAACACAGAGCTACGAAAAAAACGTCCGAACATTCATGGGTGCTAACAAGGAAATAATGGGAGAAAGATAGGTGGTGGTGGTGGTGGTGGTGGGGCAGTAGCTGTAGCGAACGACACCTCGTAGTAATGGAGGATTTTGAGGAGGGAGATGTCTAATTGGAAAGGGATCTCTGGTAGTGGTATCACTTGCCCCAGTTTTAATACCGACATCTTTTATGGGTGAGCGAGCTGGATATATTCCTAACATTCCATGCAACTTTTTTCTCTGGTATATTTGAAATGGTGCTTTAAGGAGCATTTCACGTAGCAACACAGGTTGAGCCCAGTAAATGGGTTTTGACATATGGAAAAACTTATGTTTAGGAGGTACTGTGATCTCACAGTCCTACCTAGACTTATGAAGCAAGGTAGGATATATTTGAGGTCTACTCTTTTATATATATATATATATATATATATATATATATATATATATATATATATATATATATATATATATATATGTATATATATATATATATATATATGTATATATGTATATATATATATATATATATATATATATATATATATATATATATACATACATATATATATATATATATATATCCTGGAGGGTATTTAGCCTTGCATGGTGTATCGGCTCCTCCATGTTGACCAGTTTTTCCGACTTTTTACTATAGTCTATGGGTATCATCAATCACTTTGTTTATAATTCTGTACGTATTGTTTTTGTTATAATTCTTGTTAATCTAGTTTTTAAGTATGATGTCTCTTTTTTATTTCTATTAATTCTTATGCTGTCTGGAGACATTGAGCGAAATCCGGGACCAGTACGTCCTAGATTTCGTCAATGTCGTCTTCTGTATTGCAATATTCGTGGTCTTCATGCAAATATCCAAGACCTTACAGTTGCGTCCAGACAGTATGATATTCTTTTGTGCTCAGAAACTTTGGTTTCTAATATGAGGCACTCATCTGAGCTCCTTATAACTGGTTTTAGGAAGCCAATAATGTTGAAACGTGATGCCATCCCTAGGGCCAGGGGAATGGCGGTGTATATTAGGACCGAGTACCCTGCTTCTCATAAGTCCTGCTATCAATGTGGATGTCATGAGATTCAGGTAATAAAAGTTTGTGGCAGGCATAACAACTTTTATTTGTGTTCGATCTACCGGAATCCAGACATAGATGATTCTATCTTTGATTGTCTTCTTACCATTATGGCTAAGATACAAGATGATGATAGAAAGGCTTCTTTTGTCTTTGTTGGTGATTTTAATGCTCACCATAGGGAGTGGTTAAGTTCTATCTCTCCTACCGATCGCCATGGCTTAAGAGCTTTAGACTTTGCCTCTGAATCAGGCTGTGAGCAAATCATAAATGAAGCTACTCACAGGTCTGGTAATTGCTTGGACCTCGTATACACTGACTCCCCTGGCGTTATAATTAGTAAGGTTGGTTCTCCAGTCGGGACATCTGATCATGCCTTGATTTCATTATTAGTGAAGACTGAGCAGCCTGTCCCTGATATATCATATTCTTGTAAAATTTATATGAAATCCCAAGCAGACTGGAATGGGATTTTACATGATCTTTTGTGCTTGAATTGGTCACAATTATATAATAGTGTAGATCCTGTTGTCCCTTTGAATGAGAATCTAGTCAACATAATTGATAGGCGTATCCCTTCTCGTGTGCTAAGGTACCGAGTGAAGGACAAACCGTGGTTCAATGATGATTGTAGACGTGCTTATTTGGAGAAACAGGAGGCCTATCATCTTTGGAAGGGTAACAGATCAGATTTGACCTGGAACAACTATACTCAGCTTCGAGCTTTTGCTCAGAGAGTTTATGCCTCAACTGAAAAGGAGTACAATTTAACCATAAAAGAAACACTTTCTGGTACAACTCAGGAACATAAATGGTGGTCTACCCTTAAATCTGCACTCTTTGGTGTAGATGCAACAGTTCCTCCTTTACTTAAACCAGATGGCTCAGTCACTCACTTTCCAAAGGAAAAGGCAACCCTTTTGGCTGATGTTTTTGACAGTAAACAGAGTAATGAAAAACTTGAACTTCCTCATTCCTGTTTTCCTGAGGCTAAACTAACTAGTTTAGCTTTTCGATCTCGTGAGATTAAAGCTCTGTTGGTGGACCTTGATGCTTATGGAGGTGTAGACCCAAATGGTATTTTTCCTTTGTTTTTTATAAAGACAGCAGATTTCTTAGCTCCAAAGTTATCTGTTATTTTGCGCAAGTTAGCAAGAAAAGGAGCTTTTAGCACTAGTTGGAGAATTGGTAATGTTACTCCTCTATGTAAATGTGTTTATGGTAGCTCAAGTCCCACTGATTACCGCCCAATTTCCATAACTCCCTTATTATCTAAAGTTTTTGAACGTCTTCTGGCAAAACGTCTTAATAGGTTTGCTGAAGGTAATCATCTACTCCCTAGTTTGCAATTTGGTTTTCGTAAAGGCCTTGGAGCATGTGATGCCCTTCTTACAATCTCCAATGCTGTACAGAAATCCCTTGATTGTGGTCGGGAAGTTCGTATGATTGGCCTTGATTTTAGTGCTGCCTTAGACCGTGTTAATCATGAGGCCCTTGTTTTCAAACTGAAACAGTTGGGAGTGGGTGGGTCGTTTCTTAGCATTAATATTGATTTTTTAAGTAATAGATCTCAAAGAGTTGTTGTTGATGGGCACCATAGTGATTATAGGAATGTGATATCCGGTGTTCCACAGGGTAGTGTTCTTGGCCCATTACTTTTCATACTATATACACATGACATGTGGTTTGGCCTAGAAAACAAGCTTGTTGCATATGCAGATGATGCTACTCTCTTTGCATCAATTCCATCCCCTGAATGTAGATCTAGGGTTGGTGAATCCCTTAATAGAGATTTAGCTAGAATTAGTGCATGGTGCAAATTATGGGGTATGAAGTTGGATCCTAACAAAACTCAAAGTATGATTGTAAGTAGGTCAAGGACGGTGGCTCCTCAACATCCGGATCTCAGTATTGATAATGTTTCTTTAAATATGTATGACTCTTTCAAAATTTTAGGTGTGATTCTCGACAGTAAATTTACTTTTGAGAAACATATAAAGTCTGTGTCTTCTTCAATTGCACAAAAAATAGGCTTATTGAGAAAGTCTTTCAAGATTTTCGGTGATCAATCTATTCTGAAGAAGTGTTTTAATTCTTTCATTCTACCTTGTTTTGAGTATTGTTCTCCTGTCTGGTCTTCAGCTGCTGATTCTCATCTTAATTTGTTGACAGAAACTTACGGTCTATTAAATTTCTTATTCCTGATCTAGATATTAATCTCTGGCACCGTCGTTCAATTAGTTCATTATGCATGTTGCATAAGATTTTTCATAACTCTGACCATCCTTTATATTCAGATCTCCCAGGACAATTCTATCCTGTTCGTAATACTAGGCAGGCAGTTAATTCTAATAGCCAGGCCTTCTCCATCACGAGGCTCAATACTACGCAGTACTCTAGAAGTTTTATTCCAGCTGTTACCAAGTTGTGGAATGATCTTCCTAATCGGATGGTTGAATCAGTAGAACTTCAAAAGTTCAAAGTTGGAGCAAATGCTTTTTTGTTGACCAGGCGGACATGAGTCTTTTTATAGTTTATTTATGACATATTTGTTTTTGATGTTGTTAATAGTTTATATATGATATGTCTGTTTTGACGTTGTTACTTATTTCAGAATGATTTATTGTTAATTTGTTCTCTTCATTTATTTATTTCCTTATTTCCTTTCCTCACTGGGCTATTTTTCCCTGTTGGAGCCCCTGGCCTTATAGCATCTTGCTTTTCCAACTAGGGTTGTAGCTTGGATAGTAATAATAATAATAATAATATATATATATATATATATATATATATATATATATATATATATATATATATATATATATATATATAATTCTTCCAGCGGTACGCAAATGCCCAGGTGGCTAGTAAAACAATGACATACTACTAAACCCAATTTAAGCTTGGAGGTGTGACATATTTCTAGGGACTGAACCCATTAGGATTCCTTATATAAACTGAGTCCATGTTTGCACATTGATATACTGGCCCTAGGATAGGGAAGAACATATTTCTTTGGTATAAACTTTATATTGGAGTCCCTATTCTAGCCTAATAATTAAGTCTTTGTGGACTAATGTATAGAGTTCCTAAACTCTGAAGCCAGTTAAGAAGCTAATTGAATAATAGCGTCAGTTTCATTCACTATGGTAATCTTCCTCTCAACCTCCTGTTTGATAGGATGTATGTCAGTACTTCTTGAAATAATTAGAAAAAAGGTACTAGGCAGTTTAGTTTTGGAGAACACATTGAAAAAGTGCAAATTTTAATGAATAATATAGAATCTTAATCTGATCTTTTTGTGTAAATTTACAGCACATACAAATTCTGACTGTAAAAACTGGCCAAATTTTTCACACTGATTCACATGATTAGAAATCCATTTTGGTAAAGCTTGAATTGATGTGGGTCTGTTATATCGATGGTCTAGAAGAAGGATACTCGCATAATCATTTCTGAAAGAAATTTGATAGATTAAAGATTGCTAACAGAAACCAGTTAAAATTCCTATTTGTTTTGAATTAAAAGGAGGAAATTTTGGTTAAAATTAGTTTTAAAGTGGTTTGGATACCTGGCAGGAGTAACCAAGGGGTATGGGAGAAATATCAAAGCAGCAAAGAATACTAGGTATAAATAACAAAGGCTTTAGGACAACCTTATGACGGTCAATGTCAACATGAAATATAAACAGTGATTTATAGCAGGAACAATTTATTACTGAAATTTAACCACTTATAAATAATCTTAATGCCTGATGCTCATTTACTCTAAATATTAATAAAATGTAACTAATGAAGATGACCCAGTATTACTGTCCCACATACACAAATATGACAAATTCGTAGGTAATTTGTATTTTTCCTAACTATACAAACCTTAGCTATTTAATATGGGTTATTATTTTCGGCGTAGCTGAAATGATGAGCCATTAGAATTTTAACGAGGGTTTACTACCCCACCGCTAGTTAGCGGGGGGGTAGGGAGGGTAACCTGCTCCCACCCCCTCACACACACCTGTGATGAGCTCACTTTGCTTAGAGGTAGGACTTCACGGGGGATAGGGCTAGCGAGCAAGTTTGATTAAATAGCTAAGGTTTGTATAGTTAGGAAAAATACAAATTACCTACGAATTTGTCATTTGTTCCGTAATTGAAATACAAACCACGCTATTTAATATGGGTGACTCACCCCTTAGGAAGGGTGGCAAGTCCCATCCAGTACTGGCTTTTGGCTTTGCCCAGGGACTCAGTATCTGAGTGTGTCAGCACTCAACAATAAGGAGTCCCTACACCTCGCTAGAACCTTGCTGCGCAAGGGCTGCGGCCTACGTAAGCTGTGTGTGAAGGTCTGAAGTGTGACTCGACCTAGGAAGTTGACCTGTAGTCCCTTAGAAGGAAACTTTAGGCTAGGACTCTCCCAATACCACCTCGTCCGGGTATGGGGACGTGACAGTATTATCTTAATACTCGGAACACAAGGAAATCACAAATTTTTAAGTACTGTAATTTGTATTTTTCCTAACATACTTACTTAGAAGGAGTTACTGGTTAACTCTACCTAACCGACCAGCTTTTTGTATAGTTTACCCTCTTCCCGTTTTCTACGGGGTCAACCTCTGGCAGTGTGGTACTTGCCCTGAGGCGACCCGGGGTCGGGCAGCGTGCTAGCTCAGGTCGAATCGTCAGTAAGTTTCGTTGGAACAGGTATTACTCGATCCTGCAGGTTCTCGGGGAAGGATGGGTGGGCCATAACCCGAAGGTAGTTCTAGGTAAGTATGTTAGAAAAATACAAATTACCTGTACTTAAAAATTTGTGATTTGTTCCAACACGGTTACTTACCTAGAACTACCTTCTTAGGAGACTTACACTTTAGGAGGTGGGAGTGTCCTGCAGGGATCAGAATTCGACGGGGAGGCACGCCAGAGAGGGAACCTCTAAGAAGGTCTTGGTTCCACGACCACTAGAAAACTGCACGAAAAGTAGGGGAAACTATCCAAAACACTCACTTAGTGTCTAAATGGCTTACCTTTTCAAAACCAACTCCGATACATGTCCTCTTTAAGGGTGTTCCTTTCAGTGATTAAGGTCTTTTCAACATCTTCCTGGCCCGGACGGTGCGGGGAAGGAAGGAAAAAGGGGGGGGGGGGTAAAGTTAAGGAAGGAACTAGTGTCTCTTGGCATTAACACCCCCGGTTACCCTGGGGCTATGACCTTAGATCTCTTGAAGGGCCGAAATGATTGGGCCAATGGAAAACCTGTCCAAGGATTTTCTCGTACAATCTTTGAGATAGTGTTTTGTGAAGGTGGACTGTCTAGACCAGGTCCCAGCCTTCAGGATCTTACCCACGGCCATGTTTTTCTCGAAAGCCAGAGAGGTGCTCAGAGCTCTAATATCATGTAGCCTTGGTTTTCCTGGGAGAGGAGTCCCAGAAGCCTCGTAGGCCCTCCTTATCACCTGTCGCAGCCAGAAAGAGATAGAATTCTTCGAGACCGGTTTATTCACCCGGCCTGTTGAGATGAATAAATTTTTTATCTGAGGGTGGAATTTTGCAGTCCTCTCCAGGTATTTTCTTACTGTTCTCACGGGACATAAGAGTAGATCCTTCGGGTTGTCGGAGCGAGGGATGGCTGCCACTGAAAAACCCTCAAACCGAGGATCCCAACACGCTGGGTTTTGCGTCTTTGCCGCAAAACTAGGGACGAACCTAAAGACAACTGCTCTCCACCCTTTGGAGTGTGAGACCTCGTAAGAAAGGCCGTGTAACTCGCTAACTCTCTTCGCCGAGGCCAGGGCTAAAAGAAAAGCTGTTTTAAGGGTGAGTTCTCTGTCTATTACGTCCCTGAGAGGTTCGAAGGGCGGCTCTGACAGAACTTTAAGAACTCTGGCTATGTCCCACTGCGGAACCCGTACCTCCTGGGGGGGACATGATTGCTCAAAACTGCGGATGAGCATCGAGATGTGCCTTGAGGCTCCCAAGTCAATGCCCCTAAGGAGGAAGACTTGACCTAGGGCTGCTCGAACTCCTTTGATGGCCGGAATGGACGAACCCACGTCGTCTCTCAGGTACACGAGAAAGTCTGCAATGTCCTGGATCGACGCCCCTAAGGGCCTGATGTTTTTGGACGCACACCACTTCAGGAAGACTGCCCACTTTGCCTGGTAGACTACCGCCGAGGAACGCCGTAGATAACCCAACATCCTTGCTGCGGTTCTCAATGAGTATCCTTCTTTCTTCGGGAGCTTCTCGATAACCTACACGCGTGAAGGCGGAGGGATCGAGGGTTTTCGTGCCACCTGTGAAAGTGAAGTTGACGCAGGAGGTCTGGCCTGTCCGGAAGCGGCCAAGGAGGACGAAGAGCTAATTCCTTTAGGTCTGCGAACCAGTCTCTCTCCGGCCACCAGGGCGCTACTAAAGTCATCGACAGGTTGGACGACACTCTCACTCTGTTCAACACTTGCCTGATCAAACTGAAGGGAAGGAAGGCGTACCCATCGAGACCGTCCCAGGGATGTTGGAAGGCATCCTCGAACGCTGCTGACGGGTCTGGGATTGGAGAACAGAACACGGGGAGTTAGGCATTCAGACGTGAGGCGAATAAGTCTATCACTGGGGAGCCCCACATTAGGATGACTGCTCGAGCTATCTCCGGGTGTAGGGTTCACTCCGAACCTATCACTTGACCCGCCCTGCTGAGGCCGTCGGCCATCACGTTCCTCTTTCCTGGAGTGAACCTTGCCGTCAGTTCTATTCCTTCTTCTGTAGCCCACTCTAACAGTTCCGTGGCTAGGGCGCATAGGACCCTTGACTTCATGCCTCCCTGTTTCTTTACATATGCCACTACTGTGGCGTTGTCGCACATTAACGCCACAGTGTTTCCTCACAGGAAGTGTACGAACTGTCGACACGCCCTCAGAACCGCTATCATCTCCAGGATGTTTATATGGAGAGACGCCTCCTCGCTGGACCACTGCCCTTTTGTCGATTTTCCTAGCAGGTGTGCTCTCCAACCCTCCTTCGATGCGTCCGTGAACAACAGCATCTCCTGGGGGTCGGAGGCGAAGGGCATTCGCTTCTCTGTGTTCGACCTGATGTTCCACCAAAGAAGGGTCTCTCTCGTCTTCGGGAGGACTGGGACTATTTTGTGGGGCTCCTTGCCTTGGGTTCACGACTCCTTCAGATTCCACTGTACCGGGCGGAGCCTGAGTCTCCCTTGCGGTACTAATTTTTCCAGCGAAACCAGATGACCCAGTAACTTCTGCCAGTCCTTGGCCCTCCTGGGTTGTCCCGTCAGGAAGGGTTGAAGGATACGTTCTAGGTTGGCTAACCTCTCCTCTGAGGGGAAGGCCCTTACTAACTGGGTGTCCAGGACCATCCCCAAGTAAGTCATTCTGGTGCTGGGGACTAGTTGGGACTTCCCTAGGTTGACCATGATCCCTAACACCCTGCAGAGGTCGAGCAACATAACGCCTTGCTCCTTCAGTTGTTCCCTTGAGGCAGAAAGAAGCAACCAGTCGTCCAGGTATCTGAGTAAATGTATGCCTTTCTCGTGTGCCCATGCGGAGATCGCGGCGAACACTCTCATGAACACTTACGGGGCCGTCGAGAGGCCGAAGCACAGGGTTTTGAACTGCAGGACACTGGACTCCCACTTGATTCTGAAGAACTTCCTGCTGGAGGGGTGCACGGGGATTTGAAAATAGGCATCCTTGAGGTCGAGAGACATGAGGAAATCCCCCTCCCTCAAGGCTGCTAGTACTGACTTGGGGGTATCCATTTTGAAGTCCGTCTTTGAGACGAACTTGTTGAGGGCTGAGAGATCTATGACCGGCCTCCACCCTCCTGTCGATTTCTCCACAAGGAAGAGCCTGCTGAAGAAACCCGGGCCGGGGTTCTCCACTGTCTCCAAAGCTCCCTTGTCGATCATGGACGCTACTTCCTCTTGTAGTGCCGACCTCTTCAAGGGGTCCTTTGGAACCAGCCACTCGGCCCGATGGGCTGGGATGAGAGGGGGAGGCTCTTCTAGGAAAGGGAGTCTGTAGCCCTCTTTCAGGACCGTCACCGTCCAGGGATCCGCACCGAGATCCCGCCATGCTTGCCAAAAATGTCTGAGGCATCCCCCTACTAGGGGCTCCTGAAGGAGTAGGGGGCCTCTCTTCCTACCTTCTTCTGGAGGAACGGCCAGATCTACCTCTCCTAGTGTTACCGTAGGAGGGTCTGTAGGCTGACTGAGGGCCTGCGGTGGCCCTACGGGTGGGCTGCTGCGAGGCTTGAAGCCAAGGAGCTGAAGGTGGTTCTCTTCGGGGCAGCAAGGGTGTGGCCTGTGAGGAGTGAGGGACGTCCGTTGAAGCTCTTCTAAACGTGGACTTCCTCATAGGGGGGGGGCCCTAGGATCCGTTTCTCTCACTTTCCTCACCTTCTCCATTGTATTTTCCACCAAATTGATGGGGAAAATGTCATTCCCCCACACGGAGGAATTCCTCAGCCTCCTCGCTTCTCTGTCCGGCAACTTCCGCACCAGTTTGCTCAGTACCGTATCCCTTTTCCTCAGGACCCAGTTCGAAGCCACCGACAGAGACTGGGATGATAAAAACTTAAAGGCCTTGCCTCCAGAGCTAACAAGATCCCTCAGCATGGCCTGATTTTCTGGGAGGGAGAGGTCGTGGGATGCCTGAAACCCCACCAAAGCGCAAGACCACCAATCTAACCGGAAGGACACGTAGACCAGATCCTGTGCCATGTCCTCCATCATAGAGGCTTCTGACGGGGAAAAGCACACAGGGGCAGTGGAGGCCCTGTCTTCCGAGGCTCCCTGGTTCAGCGCGGTCACCGCTGCTTCTACTGCACGGGGACCACCGCGATGCCCTTCGGGAACATAAAACCGTTTCTGGGATTTCAGGCCCGGAAGAAGCTTGGAGGAACTCTGGCTTCTGGGGGCCTCTGGTAGTCCTGCTAAGTACTCATCTATCTGCTCCATCCCAACTTCACGTCTTGAGCGAGAGGGAGAGACAAAGAGGGCTTTTGTTGTACCGGGCTGTCGATCATCCTGGACAGTCCGGATAGTACGGCCTTTGCAGCTGAGGGCTTGGGTTCATCCAAACGGTGATGCCTCCGAATTAGGGCTAGAACCTTACGGTAGGAGGAGATGTCGTCAGACGAGCAATCCGCTCCTTCAACCAGGTCTTCCGTCACCAGTTCCTCCGTACGGGGGTACGCCGTGACGGTGCGAAAGGCAACGCCCGACGAGCCTGCCAGTGGTATGGGCTGCCCCGTGGGGACGAAGGCATCCGTCATGGGAGTACCAACGCCAGACGGGCCTGCCAGTGGTATGGGCTGCCCCGTGGGGACGAAGGCATCCGTCATGGGAGTACCAATGCCCGACGGCCCTGCCAGTGGTATGGGCTGCCCCGTGGGGACGAAGGCATCCGTCATGGGAGTACCTTGTTCTACGGGGGGGCTTCGTGGATGGGGGATCCATGCGGACCGACGGGCGCCCTTGGTGCTTAAGGAAGGCCTCCAAGGTGCCCGTGGTCGACGCTAAGCCTTCCTTCATACTCCTTATATCCTTCCTAAGGGAAGAAGGGGCGGAGGCTACCGTTGGGTTGGACACTACACGGGGGTCCCGGTTCGAGCCCTCTTGCCGGGCGGCTGGTCTGAAGGAGGAGATAAGAGGATGACACACAGAAGGCGAGGCTCTAGGGAGCCACCCGGAAGCGGCCGCGGCTGTGGAAAACCTAAACAGCTCGCTCCGGGGCACTGTGAAAATCACCCAGTCCTTGGACCTACTCCTCTTCGCTTTCTTTTTAGAGGACTTCGACCTTTTCTTACCATGCCTCGATCGGGAACGAGACTTCTTCTTCTTGCGGGATTTCTCCCTCTTCCTCTTGCTAAGGTTCCTGTCCTCGTCCTCTGACGACGAAGAAGAAGAAGAGTCCGATGACGACGACAATGACGAGGATGAGGATGAAGCTCCCCGACCGCCCGACACGTCCAAGACTGCAGGGGGAAATTCACGTCGTTTCTCAGGTGTGGGAGGCTGCAGAAACACGGGGGGTAATGTAGCCGAGGGAGCCGGAGGGGACCGCGCGAGCCCTTTACAGAGCCATTGCTCCACATCCTCTTCTCCTCTAACGGGAGACCTGAAGGGAGTCCTAAGGGCCACCCACGTGGTGGGGTCCGAAGACGACGAACTACCTTTTTCCGTGTCTCCCTCGGCGGTTGACGCACCTGAAACACGCCACGAGGCAGGGGAAGTATCTACACTCGGTCTACCCCACATAGGATCTTCCGAGGAGACGAGACCTGTGGGCACCAGGCCCTCGTCTCCTACCCACACTTCCGCACTACACTCAGGCCCCACACTGGACACTTCTCCCACAGGAAGATTAGACTCTTGGGGAAGGGCAGTGGGCCTCTTCCCCGCAACGGACTTACCTCGTCCCCTATGCTGGGTAGGGGAAGAAGAACGGGCGCTACGGTCTGCCGAGGAGTCTGGCGAAACCACAGGCGAAGATATGCTGGAGTCCTTAGGCGACTTCTTAGCTGCCTTCTTCTTCTTCGTCCCGAAGAGCACCCACTGGATCTCAGTCCAATTAGCACACTCCGGGCACGTAGAGGTAGGGGAACACGCTTTCCCCCTACACGTGGAGCACAAGGAGTGGGGATCAACCTCAGGCTTGGAAAGGAAAGCCCCGCAAGACTTCCCAGCCACAAGCCCAGGGCAACGACGAGGATGCTCCATAACACAAAGCTAACACACCAAGAGACACAAGGATGTAAAGGGAAAGTGAAATGGAAACACGTGTGTAACACGCGGTAAGCACAAAGGATCGGGGGACACAAAGGGTCGCACAAGGTAAGAGAGAGCGCGGCGAGATGTTGATCACGTCACGACCAGAAACTTACTGACAATTCGACCTGAGCTAGCACGCTGCCCGACCCCGGGTCGCCTCAGGGCACGTACCACACTGCCAGAGGTTGACCCCGTAGAAAACGGGAAGAGGGTAAACTATACAAAAAGCTGGTCGGTTAGGTAGAGTTAACCAGTAACTCCTAAGCAGGTAGTTCTAGGTAGGTAACCATGTTGGAACAAACATGGTTTACCTGCAGTGGTTTGAGGTCAGCTATGCAGAGAACCCAGGATGCTGCTTTCCCCAAGAGAGGGGAGGATGAAGAAAAGAGTAAGGGCTAGGCAAATCTTTTCATTCATGCAGACTAAGACCAGGTAAAAATGCCCTCAACCTTCTGCTACTTGTCCGCTGAGGAGCTTGAGGTTTTAAACCAGCTGTTGTGCAGCCACCACAGGGCCGATAGAAAACGTATCGAGCCTCCGGTGGGTCACGTCGTGCAGGTAGTGAGCTGTGAAGGTCGTCTGATGCTTCTACAACCCAGCTTGAAGGACCTGCGTCACTGAGAAATTTCTCTTGAAGGCCAGGGACGTAGCTACGCCCCTGACATCATGTGCTCTAGGGTGACATGATGGAGGACGGTCTGGATTCAGGGACAGATGGATCACCCTACGAATCCATGCCGAGATGGTGTTCTTGGTGACCCTCCTCTTAATCCTCCCAGTGCTAACAATGTTTGCACCTGGGGACGGACTGTAGCCGTTCTTCTGAGATATAACCTCAGACTCCTTACTGGGCACAGTGGGAGAAGGTCTGGGACATCTGTTACAGAACGGAGACTTGAATCCGGAAGGAGTCGAACCAAGCGCCCGGCCCCCCCTGATTTTGAGTCTTAGCACCAAACCCAGGGACGAGTTTAAACGTTACCTTCCCTCCATACCCTTGCATGGGCGATGTCATATGAGACCATGAAGTTCACTGACTCGCTTGGCCGAAGCCAAAGCTAGTAAGAACACCGTCTCCCAAGTTAGGTGGCGAACTGAAGCTTGGCGTAATGGTTCATAGAGAGGTCTCTTAAGAGACCTGAGAACCCGAACCACGTTCCATGGAGGAGGTCTCGCATCCGACTGAGGGCAGGTAAGTTCATAAGCTCGTATGAGTAGAGAAAGTTCCAGCGAGGAAGAAAAGGTCATTCCTTTGAGCCTAAGGCTAGACTTGAGGCCGAGCGATAGCCTTTCACCGCCGAGACAGAAAGGCGCCTTTTCTTCCCGCAAATACACAAGGAACTCCGCTATTTCTGGAATAGTGGTATCTAGTGGAGAGAGACCCCTTCCAAGATACCAACCACCGAAGACTTTCCACTTTGCCTGGTAGACAGATGCGGATGATTTTCGCAGATGTCTAGACATCCTAATTGCAACTTGTTGCGAAAATTCCTCTCTCAGAGAGGAAATGCTGGATAGTCACCATGCTCGAAGTCGTAGCAAAGCTACAGCTTTGTGGAAGATGCTGGCATGTGGTTGTCTGAATAGATCGTGTCGTGGAAGGAATTCTCTCGTAAGTTCCGTTAGAAATTGCAGAGGGTCCGGACACCATTCCGCGTGATGCCATAGCGGAGCTATGAGGGTCATTAAAAAATTGACCGATATTCTGGTCTTGTTGAGTACCCTCCTCATCAGACAGAATGGGGGGAAAGGCATACACGATGTTGTTCCCCCGTTGTTGGGAGGCATCTTGCCAGAGTGCCTTGGGATCCAGGACTGGGGGGAAGTACGGTGGAATCTTGAAGATCAGCGCTGTCGCGAACAGATCCACCGTCGGGAAACCCCACAAAGTCAGGACTTTGTTGGCTACTAGATGACACAAAGACCACTCGATGCTCACTATCTGAGACGCTCTGCTCAGATTGTCGGCGAGCACATTCCTCTTGTCTGGAATGAAACGCGCCGATAATAGAATCGAGCGGACTCCGGTCCATCTCAGTATCTCTACTGCAAGATGGGATACCTGCTTCGAAAAGGTATCTCCTTGCTTGTTGATGTAAGCCACTACTGTGGTGTTGTCGCTCATTACCACCACAGAGTGACCTGCCGGGTATTGTTGGAACTGCTGAAGGGCCAACAAACCGGCCTTCATATCTAAATAATTCATATGGAGGCACTTTTCTGAATCTGACCACAGGCCTGAGGTCCTGTGGTACAGAACGTGCCCCCCCCCCCCCCTTCTTTGAGGCGTCCGAAAACTGCATTAAATTTGGGGGAAGGACGAGAAGATCCACTCCTCTTCGTAGGTTCTTGTCTGTCACCTACCACTGGAGGTCCGTTCGTTCCGCAGGACCCATAGGGATCATGAAGTCCGGGGAATCGCAACCTTACTTCCACCGGGACTTGAGCCGCCACTGGAGAGATCTCATCCTGAGGCGATCATTGGGAACTAGACGAACCAAGGATGAAAGGTGACCGAGGAGACGTAACCACGATTGGGTTGGAAGCTCTTCTCGACTGAGGAAAGGGCTTGCGACCCTTCTCAGCCTTGCTATCCTGTCGTCTGATGGGAAGGCTTTGTGAAGATTGTTGTCTATAATCATGCCTAGGTAAACCAGTCTTTGAGTGGGAAGCAGAGAGGACTTCTCGAGATTTACTATGATCTCCAGATCCTGTCAAAATCCTAGAAGTTTGTTTCGGAGTCGAAGAAGGGATGACTCCGAGTCTGCTAGGATCAGCCAGTCATCCAGTTAATGGAGGATATGGATCCCGATCCTGTGTGCCCACGATGATATTGGGGTGAACACCTCTGGTAAAACCCTGTGGTGCTGTGGAGAGACCGAAACACAGCACCTTAAACTGGTACCCCTTGTGGTCTAGGCTGAATCCTAAGTACTTCCTTGAAGACGGATTGACTGGGATCTGGAAGTACCTGTCCTTCAGATCCAGTATACACCTTTAGTCTTGCGGCTTCACTGGAAGACTGAACGTGTTTGCGGTCTCCATGCTGAACGGAGTTTGGTTTAATCTGGACCTCTGCCCTAAAGGCCCGCCCCCTTGCTGATCCCATGGCAAGGGAGCTAAATGACACCGGATTCGTCCTCAGGGGAGGTAGAGATGTTGTGAACGGGACGCGATATCCCTAACTGATTACGGAAATCGTCCATGAATTGGCCCCGAGTTGCTACCACCTGTCTGCGCATCCTTGTAGGCATCCTCCCACTGCGGACATGCAGGGGGACTACCAATCCTAGCGTTTGTGGCCTCGGCTGCTCCCTCTAGGATTCTTCCCTTCCCTGGAGGACTTTTTGCCTTTCTTGTCCTTGACCGGAAAGGGCTTAGACACCACTGTCTTGGTTGCCGTTGTCTTGGTGGGACATGGCTGCTGGGGTGCTGGAGGTTTATAGGGCTTGAATGTCAAAGCCCTATGTAAGAGGGAGTCTTGGTGACTTCCTTCACCTCTCAGCAGCCTGCTCTACGTCCTTAGGCTCAAACCGGTTCATTTCCATAACAGAAGAATGTCTGAGCCTGTAGATTCCAGTGCTAGGAGCCTCCTGGTATTGTCTTGGAGTCCTTTGACTCCCTCCTGGGAGGGATGCAGGACTCCAACAACGACGGAGACAGGCTCTTCTCCACCCTTATTCGAGAAGACTTTACCGCGCGAGGTGGGGTTTCCCTCAATGGTGTGATGGGGGAACTTCTCACCTCACGTGACTCTCCTGAGGATGGGAAATCTTCGTCCGAAGGGGAGGGAGAAAAGTCTGGGGGGGGCGGTGCCTGCCTCGAAGACTTGCGAGGAGACAACTTCGTCCTCGGAGAAGTTACCGCGTCAGAAACTCCTCTTTCCCTCTTCAGGGGAGTAGATGCACCAAAGGATTTGTGGCCCAACTCAGAGAGAACAGGCTTGAAAGCCTGCGCTACCGCTCTGATTAGAGCCCCAAACCAGGGCTGCCGGTGAAATAAAAAAGTGGTTTATATCTAGGAAAACTTTAGTGGTTTGTGTGTATGAAACATATTTGATTTTAATTTTCTTTTATATCCCTCAAGCCTCTCATTAAAAAAAAAAATGTCTTAATCTGTTATTATTCCTTTCCAGGTATTGACAGTAGGGAGTGTAAGGGAGAGGCAATATAGAATATTTCCTGTTACCAGTCTGTACTAGTCTGTGATGCTGCTCTGTATTCATATAACCTGCCTTGTAACTAGAAGTAAGCTACTGTGTTTCTATTTGAGAGTGTGTCGTAAACATCAATAGTTAACAGGAGCTATTGAAATGGCATATCTGGTCAGAGGCCCAAGAAGTGAATTACGATGTTAGGAAAAGACTGACTGTTTCGAGGTTAGCCTGAATTCAAACTTATTCTAAACGCCTTTCAAGAGTGAGAGACTTAGGTTATACTATTGTTGACAAACTTTTCGAGACATTGTTATTGTGGGCCAGCAGGGATCTGCACGGCAGCGTATGCGGCCGTACTGTTGAGAATTTGAATAAATTTTAAGTGATTTTGCAGCTTAGACGTGAATGGGATATTGAAGGGATAGTATTGATTCAGGGAAAATTTTTGTAGTACTGTATTTTCACAGATTGATATTTTCTTATGGGTGGTTGGTTTGAGATGATTTAGTAAACCTGAGTGTCCAGTATGTGAATGATTTTCTATTTTTATTCAAAATTTGTTCAACTTGTTACCCTGATGCTGAATTGTAAAGGAATACTAATGTGTAGGTATTCATAACAGTTTTGTTTAATTTTCAAATAAATATTTTTATTGCTTGTTTTTATGAATACAGCATTTCATTTCAGAACCTCTCACCATGGTGTCAGTTTCTCAGCCACTGTTTTTTTTAGTCAAGTTATTTCAAATTTAATTTCCCACACTGTGTCTAGTTATCAGTAAAAACAATATTTCCTTTCACCTAATGTTCTTATACTTTTACTTATGATCAGCAAGTTAAAGGCAAGAGAAGCAAAGGTATGATAAACAACAAAATTCAAGCTGGGTCCCCTTGCCCAGTATAAATCAAGGGGTGGTGCCCAGAGCTCTGTTCTCTTGACCTGTTACTTAGGCTTTTTGGGTATTCCACCGTTGTATATTTATTGTGTAGTGAACGTCGGGTTGTGGTCGGCATTCGGACATTAGGGAGTTCGGGCGCTACTTCTGGCCACAGTCCGCAAACCACTACATAATTTTTGGTGCCCAGACCCGAGAAACACCAACCTTTAGTGATGGCATCGTCATCAAGTAAACGCCGAAAGGCTAAGAAGAGCCTGAGCCGGGATGTAGCGAGTCTGGTCCAGATTGTCAGTGACTTGGCAACTCAGGTCAAGTCCCTGACACTTGAAGTGGCGGCCCTGAAGAGCGTGGAGCTGTCACCAACGTGCCACGTTGCCACTGGGGTCACGATTATAGTGACCACCAGTGCTCCTTCTACATCCCCAGCTTGGCCAAATTACAATGGTCTGGCAATTCCAGTGACTGGAACAGAGCCACTGATTGGAGGACTCCAGCCCCCTACAGGGTTCACATCGTTAATCCCCCCTGTACCATGTTTCTGGGAGTCTCCTGTCCCAAGTGGACTGCTTGCTTCCTCGCCTGTTCTGGCAACTAACTCTGTTAGTCCACCAGAGCCTGCAGCCAGTGGACTAGGGGAGCAGTTTCTGGAAAATCCGGCTGGAGCCAGTAGGCCAGAAAAGGCTCCACCAGCTACCGCTGAGGCAGTTCTTGCCCAGACAGGGGCTATCCCAAAGCGGAGACGCCAGGCCAAGGAAAGAGCTAGACCAGCCATACCCGAAATGACCATGTCCCAGGAGTCAACCAGCGACGATTCTGGCAGCGAGACTTCTGGAGACACTTCCAGCTCCTGTCTCAGTGTCAGCTCAAAAGACACTGTCTCCATCGACCATGTCCAGTCCCTCCAGACAGAACGCAGTCTGTCTGATCTTATCAAGGTCCTTGACTCCAGGAGGAACCCCAAGCCTGGAATCTTCCAGCTGGAAACTGGCCAGAGTTTTGCCCGATTCCTGAGAGATTTCGAGGCCTACTGTGCGAGTAAGTATACCGCGGGAAGCTCTGGCCGGTGGACTGTTGACCTTGAAAGGTTTCTGAAGGGAGAAATCCATGAGGCGTTCTCGGCCATGGGGGTCCCGAGATCTCATACCCCGTCATGAAGGAACGCCTCCTCGACTGGTGCCGAGAAGCCAGAGAGAGGTGTGATGCTGGTAGAAAGGCCCGGTTCAGCAGTGCCACCTGTGGTGAGGGCGAACTGCTGAAAATGTACGCCGTCTGGTTAGCCTCCCTGTACAAGCCGGCCTATCCTCGCCGTAGTTTGGACTGGAGGGAGCTTAGGCGGAAGCTTCTAAGAACTGTTCCAAGCAGAGCTGCGAGTTGGCTGGAACAGTCTCTGGCCACCATTAATGTCTCCGCTGGCCGTCAGGCCACTTGGCAGAATGTTCTACACCTGTTGAGTGTTCTCGATGAGGCCTCCCGTCAGCGAAGCCAGAAGGCAGAGGATTTGGCCATCAGTCGTGTGGGACAGTCATGGCACGGCTCGTATGCTGACAGGGTTGCCATGGCTGCCCCCAGCCGTTCACCTGGACCTGACAGAGCATATTTACGCACTCCTCCTCGACCGGTCCCCAAACCTGCACCTGTGGAAGTGCGCGTGCCACCATCGCACATCCCTGATAGGTCTCCTCAATTCCAGAGGAGGTACTGTGCCTGGTGCCGAAAACCAGGGCACTTTGTGGACGAGTGTCGCAGACGCCTCAACCTCTGCCTACGTTGTGGCTCGTCCAACCATCATGTGGCACAGTGTGGATGACAGGCTCCGGTTATAAACAGATCACCTGTCCAGAACACAGCTAATGCCCGCAGCCCTGGGAGGGAGACTACCTCTGTCCACATTCCTTCATGGTGGAGAGTAGTACCGGTGAATGCTACTCCGACCCCGTCGTCCTATTCTGGTTCAACCAGTAGCCGGGAGACCCGAAGTGGGAGCGAGTCCAGTGCTCCTTCTCGGATTGTGGGGAAGAAAAAGAAGAGGAGCAAGAAGGAAAAACCCAGGAAGTCAAGAACTGAGGAGTATCATAGGGCTTTAAACACCAGGCCTTCGATGTAGAAGATGGGGCTACATCGAAGGAGGGTGCGAGTGCTAGGGTGCGTGCTCCTAGTATTCCGGTGGCAGCCTCGGAAATCTTGATTTCCAAGGTTAACCCTCAACCTGAAAAGGTCATTGCACCTCCAATGGCTCTTTCAGGATTGCCCAGTGATAACCTGTCCTCAACGCGGTCCAGAGCTTCTCCAACTGACTCCTCCAGGGAGGAAGCAGGAACTGAGGCAGTAATAAAAACCCTTCGTAGGGTTAACCTGGCGCAGTTGTTCCTGTGCCACTCATGGTTGTCCCAGTGACCATGTCTGAGTTTCCATTGGGAGCGTTGGATGCTCTCATTGACTCCGGAGCTGAGGTCAACCTCCTGTCATCGAGAGTAGTACAGGATTACCAGCTGCAGATGGTATCCAACACCATTGGTCTGAAGGGTTTAGGGCAAACAAGACCTAAGACCCTAGGTACTGTACTGTTGACCCTTATACTGCATGGAATGACATTCGCCCCGGGTGTGTTCCACGTAGTGCCTTCAGGGAATATGGCTGAGCACGTAGTGCTTGGTTACCAGTTCTTGAGAGCAAATGGGGTGATAGTTGACGGTTCCCGAAATCGGCTGAGCGTTGGCAGTACTCCCCAAGAGCCTCTTTGGGAGTATTATGCCCCGATACGTGGAGCCTGTTGTCAGCAAGTGCTTTACGCACTTGAGGTCCACGCAGCCGATTCAATGAGGATTGCCAGTATTGAGCCAGTACTTGTTCCTGTTAGTGTTAACTTTCCTAAGGGACTTGACACGTCTTTTAGGTGCCCTGCTTGTCCGACCAACTGTTGGCCGGAAATGTATTATGATGGCGACATCATAACCCCTGGTCTGTCAAGGAAAGTTACAGCAATCCCTGGCATCCTCGAACTAAAAGATGGAAAAGCCTCAATTTTAGTCAAGGGTTCTTCTGAAGAAACTGCCAAGATCAAGAAGGGCGATCTCTTGGGGAAGGTGTTCACCATAGCAATGGTGGATGCTCCTCTATCCTGCCTGATAGCACAGGAGTGTGACCTGACTCCTGAACCGAGCGTATTGGAAGAGATAGACAATCTGTCTATCTCCGACGAACTGGACTCTTCTCAGAAGGACACAGTTTTGTCAAATGCTTCGACATCATCTTTCAGTCATCAGTACTGGTGATGATGATGTGGGAGAGTGCTCAAGCACACCAATACGCATCCACCTGTATGACGAGACGCCCATTTATCAGAGAGTTTGACGGTTTGCCAAACCCGTCGCTGACACCATCGAGGAACAGTGCAAGGAGTTGCATGAACTGGGTATTATTGAACCCAGCATCTCTCCTTGGTCTTCACCCATTGTTCCAGTCCGAAAAAAGGACAATAGTATACGGTTGTGTGTGGACTACCGTAGACTGAATAAGGTGACTGTCTCTGATAAGTTCCCGATACCTAACATGGCCGATTCCGTATTTGGACTTCAAGGAGTCAAATACTTTACAACCCTTGACCTGGTTCGTGGATACTACCAGTTACCGTTGGCAGAGGACAGTAAGGAATACACGGCTTTCTCTACCGCCTTTGGACACTGGTAGTTCAGGCGCTTATCGTTTGGACTGAAAAATGCACCTGCAGTGTTCCAGAGAGAAATGCAGAGTATTCTTCAAGAGTTCCCGAAAGCCAAGGTGGTTGTCTACATTGACGACATATTGATACTTGGGTCTTCTTTTGAGGAACACCTGAAACTGGTAGAATGAGTTTTGGCTACTCTCCAGAAGCTCGGACTCAAGATAAAACTCGGGAAGTGTTCTTGGGTTCAAGCCGAGGTCCAGTATCTTGGTCATCAGGTTGGACGTTCTGGTATGCGTAAGCTACCAGATTACATCCAGAAAGTGGAAGACTTCCCTAAACCAACCACTGTGCGTGAGCTACGGGTATTCCTGGGACTGGTCAACTTCCAAAGGAAGTTTATCCCCATGTGCTCACTGATAGCCAAACCATTATCTGCGAAGACTGGAGGACGAAAATCTCAAGGAACTAGGAAACTGAAGTGGACTGCAGAAATGGACAGTGCCTTTGTGCGCTTGAAGGAACTGATTAAAGAGGACATTATGTTGTCATACCCTGACTACTCCGCTGATGCTAAACCCTTGGAGTTATTTGTTGACGCTTCGGGTGAAGGTGCTGGTGCTTGTCTGTGCCAGGAGTCCTTGGAGCATCCAGGGGAGCGTCGGGTTATAGCGTACGACTCTATGACTTTCCTTGACTGCGAGACCCGTTACTCTACCATTGAGCGTGAGTTGGCTGCTCTGCGATGGGGAGTGAAAACCTTCAGGGCTTTCCTCTATGGTCAGTTCTTCGTGATCCATTCTGATCACCGTCCCCTGATTTACCTTCATGACATGTCGTCTAACACGGACACTGGAGGACCTGTCCGAATTTAACTTTATTGTTGATTACTGTCCAGGAGATCAGAATGTCGCCGATGACTGGTTATCCCGCTGGCCCGCATTAACTGACTGTCTGTTTGCTACTGAACCTAGCACTCCCAAGTTGCCTACTGGACTGGCCTTGTATAAGGAGGTTCGTGGTGGTCCAGATTCTCTCATCGAATCCTTGGAGCTAGTCGTGAACTGCTGGACAGAAGGGTCAGGTGTCACACCCGACTCTCAGCTGAAGGGAGCCAAGCTCCGGGATGCCTTAGTTCAGCAGTTTCTGAAAGACGCCGGTCGACTAGGCTTCAAACTGGACAAGACCAGCAGGAACAGGATCAAGGCAATGAGATTTCTAGGTACGGTCCCAGCTCTGGAGTTGCTATTGGCAGCATCAAAGTTATTGAACCTGGAAATCTGGGTCCATTGGGGTCCCACTTGTCCTGTAGTCTATCGTGATCCATCCGTGACTGAGCCTCAGTGTGTGCATCTTCAGTGTCTGTCTGGAGTGCATTTTAATCCTCTGATCGAGCTCCGCAATTACGGCCCTCCAACTGACGTAATTCTGGGCCATAAGGCGGAGGTAAAATCTCGTGTTCCTGACGCTGAGGGCTTGATCACTGATGATCAGGAAGCGCCGGAGGATTGTCCTGTAATCCAGTACGTGACAGAAAAGGCACCTCGTCAGTCCAGTTGTACCCATGTGTCTCAACACTCGGCAGTAGGTATAGTAATGATGCAGGAGACCTTATTTTGTGCTCTTGTTGATATAGGAGCACATGTTTGTCTAGTAAGTGAGTCTGTACTGAGCCAACTTGGCATAGAGTACCAGGTACTGTCAGGAGAACAGCTAGAGGGGTTGACTGGTTTCTGCACCAGCACTCTAGGCTACGTCCAGTTAGAGGTGAAGTGTCCTTCTGGGTGGAGGCTACCGCTGTTTAACTATGCGGTGGTAGCTGCCAAAGACATCAACTTTTGTTTTGTTCTTGGTAGGAATATACTGGACGCAGCCTACCTGACACTGGATTCACCCCGAGAACAGTTGGTGTATGACCACACTACTGTTCTTCAGTTGTCTCCCAAGGTACTCTCAGTCTCCTCCCTGCATACCGAGACCACTGTTATGAAGGTAACTGATCCTGAATCTGATCAGGGAGTGTTCTCCGGAAATGCTCTTCTGTCCTTTAGTCAGGTGTCGAAGATCCAAGGAGATCATCGACAGATTCAGTCTGTCATTAAGATCATCTACTCTGGGGTTCCTGCATCTCGAGTTCCACGCTCCTGTCTACCCTATAGGAGATGTTGGTCGAACCTGGAAGTTCACCAGGGTTTGCTAGTGAAGCGGAACCCAGACGGCTCAGTAGTCCCAGTAGTCACCTTCAATGTCCTGATAGACCTAGTTGCCGAGACACACCTCCAGAATGCTCACTGGGGGATCGGAAAAATGATTGCAATGCTCCGTCGACTCGTCTGGCACAGATCTTTGATTAATGTAATCAGAGATATGTGCCGGACGTGTTGGGGATGTCAGACTTGTAAGGTCTCAAGGGAGGTGGTTGCCCCTCCGACCTTGAAAATAGTGACCTCTTCTCCCTTTGCATTGGTTGCTATGGATCTTGTGAGTCTCCCAACAACCAGTACTGGTTTTAGTGGGTGATGGCAGTACCCATAAGGAATAAGAAGAGCAGTAGGATATGCCAGGCGCTTGAAGACCGAGTTTTTCCTGTTATACCTCGTGTTCCAGTCCGGATATTGACTGATAACGGCCCTGAGTTTATTTCCCAGGAATTTACTGAGTTGTTGGAGCGGTATAATGTTGTACATGTGAAAACAACTCCGTATAAACCTTCAAGAAACGGTGCAGTGGAGCGAGTGAATCGTACCATTGGTGAGTTACTGAGGGTGATTTCTGGGGAATCTCGGAAATGGGACCAGTTCTTATCCCGAGCAGTTCTCAGCTACAACCATTCCCACCATACTGAAATTGGCTGTACTCCAGCTGAGAACATACTGAAGAGTGCTCACGATGTTGATAGTACTGTATCCCGTTGCTATCAGCAGAAACGAGAGACCCATGGGCTGAAGGACATCCTCGGTACAAACCGTTTAAAGAGGGTTCTCTGGTGCTTAAGAAGGTGCACCTGTTGGGACACCTTCTGACGAACAAGCTCATCCCTAGGTTTGAGGGGATATTCCGTGTTACTAAGGTACATGAGAATAAGGTCACCTATGAGCTGCAGAGACTGCCTGATGGTGAACTGGTAAAAGCTCACCATATCCAGTTAAAGGCTTGGTTTGAATCTCCAGTTTATCTTAGGAGGCACTTTCTCTGGTATCCGAAGGGTCCTGATCCTATAACAGAGACTCTGAATAGTCCAGAACTCATGGATGACAGTCCTGTTTCTTCTTAAGTCTCTGAGAGTTCTAGTTCTAGTAGTGATGGCGACTCCTATGGGGTGGCTGCAGTAGTGGCGTCCTACTTTCTGTCGCGAGATTGTATCAAGTCCCGACGACAGAGGAAAAGTCACCATCCTACTAGAGCTATTACTCAGCCAAAGCCCATTCTTAAGCCAGCTAGGACTTACGAGAGAAAGAAAGCACTCGATGCTTGGTTATATCCTCCGGAAAATTGTGATGAGACTCCTGTGTTAAAGCCTGAATCGTTTCGAGATCATTTGGTCCTCCAACTATGGGAGAACAGCCCCACTGAAATGTGTAAGACCCCTATTTTGTCTCCCGAGTCGGTGGTTCACTGTCCTGTTCTTGAATTGCCAACGACCCAGTTCTTAGCTTCTTTCCGAGAGGAAGGTATCGTTCATCCTCCGGGGAGTTGGGAATTCTGGGAAGTTTCCAGTATTCCATTATTGGAACTACCTTCTGTTGGTTCCAAGAGTTCCAGTCCAGATTGGTCAAGACCTGCTACTTTAGAAAGCCCTGTTTCTGAATCGGCAGTGTCTGTTCATCCTGATAATGACTTTCTCGGCTTTTTGCCACCCGATTGTGACGACCGACTGTCGCCTGTAGATCCTACCTCTAGTGGATTTAGTCCCCCATGGACTAGGTCAAAAGGTCCTGTTCTTGACCTACCTTTAGTTCAGTCTCGAGTCCTGGAGTGGAGACCTCGTCTCACTGACCAGATGAATATTATAGAGAGGGAACCATCCTCCATTCCTGAGTCACCTCAGAATACAAACCCTTTCCTACATTCTGATGGTGGATTAAAATATCGGTCAGAGCTCGAGGCTGAAGTGGCACAGTCAGGTATATCTAACCTGAACGTTACAACACTGTTTGGGTCGCCTGAAACACAACATTGCCCCGAGTCATCGCCTGATTTTTCGGGATTTTTATTGTCCTCTTCTGAGTCTACGGATTCTGTCTCTGGTTTACCTCAAAGTGTGTCGATAACCCGCAGATACCAACTCTTATGCGAGGTTATCGATCGATTAAAGACACCCAGCCTGTATCTGGAGAGTCGCCGGCTTAGCCTGTCTCCTGTGCTGCGAGAAATTAATATGGCTCGCCAGCAGATTGCTGAATCCCGGCGCATGTCCCGAGACAGAATTTTGAGACTCAGAAGAGAAACTATAAATCTCCCACGGAATTAATCTTTGCACAGTTTTTAAAGACAGTTTTGAAAATAATTACCCTTTTTTTTCTTATTAGTCATATTGTAATTCCCACATTGGGTATTTGAAAAGCTGAGAAAGGGACACGTGGTGTGAGGAAATCTTTACTTAGTCACGGTTTCTGTAATTGTTGCATTATTGTTGTACTGAAAATTGACCTTGACCGTGACAGTTATAATGGATTCAATAAATTTCTATTATCATGTAATACCTGTAGTCCAAAATCAATGAGTTTTGTATGCTTTTAAATTGATTTTGGACTGCAATGAATGAAATTTTTTTCTTGATAAATCCTGAACGTATTCTTGCAATAACAAATTGTTTGTGTAAATATAATGATATTATTATATTGTATATTATTGAAGCATTGTTGGAAGGAATAGACAATAATCTAACTTTTTATTTGTAAGTACTGGATCTCCATTGTGTTTAAAAGGTTGTCTATTCCTATTGCTTTTTGTTAAATCGTGAGTCTGTGGGAAAAAATCTAGTGTACCTAAGGTAAATGTATGTAATTTGATATGTAACTGAAGGAAGGGATGATGAATTGAATCTTTAGTTGATCATCCTACCTTTTTACTGAGTTTATTTTTTTTTTGCAAGGTAAAATTTTTTTCACGTTAATGTACAGTTTGTGTGGGGTGTTGCTGTCAGTTACGAGGCATTTTTTGGATGGGCTTGAGGGCTAATGGGGGGGAATGCAATATATAAGGGTTTGTGTCTGAGAAAACTTTAATGGTTTGTGTGTATGAAACATATTTGATGTTAATATATCCCTCAAGCCTCTCATTAAAAAAATGTCTTAATCTGTTATTATTCCTCTCCAGGTATTGATAGCTATATAATCAAGGTATTGACAGCAGCCCCCTACACTCAGTAGGGAGTGTAAGGGAAGATTATCTAGCACACTACTGTAGGTATATAGAAAAGAGTGAGTACATCCGTCCCTGGAATCCAGTGTATCGCATAACAATTATGAATGTAGAATATTTCCTGTTACCAGTCTGTACTAGTCTGTGATGCTGTTCTATATTCATATAACTTTCCTGGAACTAGAAGTAAGCTACTGTGTTGCTATTTGAGAGTGTGTCATAAACATTAATAGTTAACAGGAGCTATTCAAATGGCATATCTGGTCAGAGGCCCAAGGAGTGAATTCATGTTAGGCGGGGAATGACTGTGTTCGAGTATTGTTATAGTGGGCCCGCAGAGACCTGTAAGACATAGTATGCGGCTGTACTGATCAGAAATTAAGACTGTTTAAGTGACTTTGCATCCCAATGGTGGACGGGAGATTGATGAGAACAGTATTGATTTAGGGAAAATTGTGGTACTGTATTTTTCACCGTTATATGTTCTTTATAGATGGCTCATTAGATAGTAAGTGTTCAAGTTTATTACTGGTCATTACCGATGTTATAAAACTATAGTATTGCGGGGTTCTCCTTTAAGTTTAATTCTGAAGAAATGTTTTTTTTTTTTTTTTTTTTAGAGGCTATGTTGAAAATCCTAATATTTCCAAGTCTTTCAAATCCTCAGGTTCTGCCGTCATGGTTTTGTAAGGATTTTGAAGTTCCGTTTTGTAACTGTGTGGTGATATATCTTGCATGCAGCTTAGTATTTTTTTCTCTTGCTGGTACAATATGCAAAAGGGATGTTAATTTTGCCTTTGACTATCTTGACTGATATATTAATGTATTCTTAATAGTTTAATTTTCAAATAAATATTTTTTTTGCCTGTTTTATGTATACAGCATTTCATTTCAGAACCTCTCACCACGGTTTCTTTTCCCCAGCCACTGTTTTTTAAGATCTCTTAAGTACAGTAATTTATCATAATTCTTTCCTCCCACAGTGTGTTCCTTTATTAATTATATTTCCTTTCATCTAATGTTCTTATACCTTTATTTATAAGCCAGCTAGCCCAATGAAAGGTATGATAAAAAGCAAGATTCTAGTTGGGTCCCCTTGCCCAGTATAAATCAAGGGGTGGTGCCCAGAGCTCCGTTCTCTTGACCTGTTACTTAGGTTTTTTTTGGGTATTCCACCGTTGTATATTTGTTGTGTAGTGAACGTCGGGTTGTAGTCGGCATTCAGACAATAGGCAGTTTGGGTGCTACCTCTGGCCACAGTCCGCAAACCACTACAACACATGTGACGGGGGTACTCCGACGGAGGACCTCGCACGTGGGGGAGTCCTGGACCGACGCTCTCGCGGGGTTTCACGTTGAAGGACGTGCATCGCCGTCCTGGGTCCATCATCTCTTCCGGAGGTTCTCGTATCTGCGGGCCTGCCCGTCGAGGAAAGCCGAGGGCCGCGCTCGTGACGAGCTAGGTGGCCTTTGGAGGTCAGGACTCGGCTGCCAAACCGAAGGGGCGACTCTCTCCGCTGGGCAGCTGAAGCCGGAACCTTCGCGGTTTAACGCCTGTCGACTAGAACCTGCCATGAGTCCCTCCGTCGGGTGCCACTGCTGCCGGAGGAGTATCTATCCGGGGAGCTCGTCCTCGGACGCCAACTTGAAGGGCCCGGCGCCGCAGCTAGCTCCAGCAGCCTGTCGCGGTGAACCATCACCCACTCACCATCCGGGGAGGCCCTTTCCTTCCACTTCCTCTTGGGGGATCCTGGGCGCTGACTCTCGTGGCGCGACCTCGAGCGGGAGCGAGAGCGAGACATCTTCTTGCGGGACTTCTCCCTTCGTCTCCTGAGCTTCCTCAGCGCCTCGTCCTCCGAAGAGCAGGAAAGCTCCTCCACTGAGGAGACCGACGACATATAGGCCCTCTTCGTAGACCTCGCCTCCCTCGCTGGTGTAGGAGGATTCCTGCGATGCTCCGTGGAAGACGACGCCTACAAAAACACCTCTGGGAAAACGGCCGACGGCACTGGGGGGGAGCGAGGAGGCTCTCCCGTGGGAGACCAGGTCCCGAAGTCTTCCTCCATCCTCATCGGAGACCTGAAGGGCGTCTTAGGGGGAACCCACGCAGTGGGGTCCGACGACGCGGAAAGCTCCTTCTCGACGTCGCCCTCGGCTGCTGAACCGCCTGAAAAACACGCCCAAGAGGCTGGAGAAGAATTAGTAACATTTTTCCCCCACATCGGGTCATCTGAGGAGACGTGACCTGCTGGCACCAGGCCACCGTCTCCCGAAAACACTCCAGCCTCTCCCTCAGGCCCCTCACTCGCCTGGAACGAATCCACAACACCACTGTCTTGAAGGTCAGACTCTTGGGGAAGGGCCGCGGGCATCTTCCCCGCAACGGACTTACCTCGTCCCCTACTCTGGGTAGGGGAGGTTGGAAGAGAAGCTCGGACCGACGAGACGCCAGGCGAAGCAAGGGAGGAAGGGACGCTCGGCTTCTTAGGCGACTTCTTCGTCGTCGCCTTCTTTTTGGTGCTATACCGCACCCACTGCACCTCATTCCACGACTCGCACTCCGGACACGTGGTGGAAGGGGAACACACGCTGCCCCTACATGAGGAACACAATGAGCGCGGGTCAACTCGTGTTTCGAGAAGAACGCTCCACACGATTTGCCGGCCATAGGCCCAGGACCACTGCGAGGATGCTCCATGATGTAGGAGAAGCACTACGAGACACAAGCACGCACAGGGAAAGCACAATGGGACCACGTGGGTACCGCGTGAGACACCAAGGGTCAGGGACACAAAGTCACACTGGGATTAGGAGAGCGGCAAGATGATATCACGACACGACCAGAGAACTTACTGGAGGTCGAGACCTGAGCAGGCATGCTCTCTGACCCGGGGTTAACCTCAGGGTGTGTATCACTCCGCCTGAGGTTACCCCTCATAGAAAATGGGTTTAGGGTAAACTACACAAAACTCTGGTCGGATGGGAGGAGATCCCAGATACTCTTAAGAAAGTAGTTCGAGGTAAGTACTTCGTGTTAGAACAAATGAGTTTTAAAGTGGTTTGGATACCTGGCAGGAGTAACCAAGGGGTATGGGAGAAATATCAAAGCAACAAAGAATACTAGGTATAAATAACAAAGGCTTTAGGACAACCTTACATGAAATGTAAACAGTGATTTATAGCAGGAACAATTTATTACTGAAATTTAACCACTTATAAATAATCTTAATGCCTGATGCTCATTTACTCTAAATATTAATAAAATGTAACTAATGAAGATGACCCAGTATTACTGTCCCACATACACAAATATGAAAAGTAGTTGAAAATTTAAGAAAAACTAAATTAGTGTATGTGCTTTGAAGTAGCATTACTGTAAAGCAAATTGGATTTATGTAATATGGGCATTTAGCCTGGAACTGGGACCTGTGAAGTCATTCAGCGGTTGCGTGCATCTATGGTACTTCATGAGGTAAAAGTTAGAAGAGGTTGGACAGAAAGATGGAAGAAAGGAAACAAGACAGGAGGTAAAGTAAAAATATATAAAGCAAGTGGAACTAGGGTCTGAAGTAGAGCTGCAAAGACCTTAAGTACGCCAACAGTGAACAACACGGGTGCAATGCTACTTCTTTACAGGGGTATCTAGAGTGTGAGAACAATCTACATAACTTGTGAAGTGAAACAAACCTATGTCGAATTGATCGTCTTATTGATTGATTGACAGCTTTAAAGCACAGATTCTCATAAAACACAGATCCAGGGGACTTCCCATCAGCTCCAGGAGACTGAAAAGAAATAAATGAAAAAGTTTCCTGTACTAATGTAGTAATTTGTGTTTTATTTGACATTCAAAATTTACACTTTCACCTAGTCAGATACCATATCGACAAGAAAAAAATACTAACCACATGCTTATTTAGGAATTGCATTTTCTCCTTCAGCTCTGGTGAATGGGTATTAGGATACGGAAGTCCAACCATAACTACACAACGGCCAAGAGCATCAATGAAGTTAATGCCCTCGCTCATCTTTCCACCTATCATGCGTAAAAATAATTATAGTTAAAAAAAATAAAGCTTTATAGTTTGGATATACAAAATACAGTACTATTTAATTTAATCAGTCTCAAACATAATTATAAATGCAAAAAGACTGCAAATAATAAAGTAAATTGGTTAAATGTGTATTGGTGACATTAAATTTAAAAAGCCATCTGAATGACCAGATTCATACGGGTAACACAAATGATTGCTGCTCATAATTGAACCTACCTGAGACAAATTACATTTAGAATAATTATAATCTAATCCTAACTTAGAGCACTGTATTGATTTATTTTTAAAAGAAAATGGAATTCAGATAAAAGCCCTTTACACAGATCAATAAATGAAGCCTGGTAATGTAATAAATGCTTAAAAAACTGAGCCAATGTGACCTCCATCTTTCAGCAACAGCTTGGCTTGTTTTTAATCTGCAATTTGGTGGCATGTACTTTGTCTTCTGAAACTAGATATTAAAGCTTTGGGGACAGCGATATGAATTGTAATTCATATAAAACATTTCCCTTTTCTTGTGTGGCATATCTATATACCAGGATCATTCCAGTGAGGTGATATATATTTCATGCATAACACTTTCCTTCTTTCATGCCATACAAAGATCAAGCATATCTATCATAATTTTTATCCAATTCAGTATAAAAAAATATAAACAAGGGAAAATATGAAATCAAACTACTTTATACAGGCAATGACAACTCCAAACTCACCTACAACACTGAAAAGAATGGCTCCTGTAAGACCTGTTGTATTGGATGCTGTTTGTCTGATAATTGTTGCATAATTATTCAAAACAGCATCTAGTTGATTGGACTTTTTGGGCTCACGGTAAACCTGTAATATTTACAATAGTATTAGGAAATTTAGTGGTCGTTAAAATACCTAATCTTAACAACTGTGAATAATGCTCTATTAAGAACCTTATACATTTTATGTGGCCATTTATATTTCCTATTAGTACTCCATCTGACAGTGGCACTACTGTCACTGCATCTAATAATCTTTCCAAAAATTCTAGCTTTTCTTCTGGTCTTCCTGAGTGTGATAAGTATGCTAAGAACACACATGTACATCTCTTCTCAAGATCATCTTAATCTTCATGATTCTTTCATCCATTCACCCAATCTCTATCAGAACTTCAGCCATTTCATCCTTGATCACCGTTCTCACCCAATTTTGTTTGTCTCACTTCCATTAAACTAGAATTTATGCTTCCTTATGTCACTACTGACAGTTTACAGACTGAACACGACAAACATTCACACTTCTAGTCTGACTGAATACAACAAATATTCACACTCCTAGTCAGACTGAACACAACAAATATTCACACTTCTAGTCAGTATTTCTACCATTCCCTTACTTTTCTTATATTTAAAGTTTTTACCTTTGGTGAGCATGCCTTATTTTCTTCTTACTTGGAGATTTTTTTGCACCTCTGCCTACTCAAGGACAGGAATTCATTTGATAAAATTTTAGTGGTTTCTTTTGGCAAATTCTATATACCCTTACTGATGAACTAAACCCACCTACTTCTGTCTGGGTTTAGGATTGGCTGTTTAATCATTAACTCATACTCAGTTCTATAACTAACAGGCTGATAAGAAAAGGGAACATTTAGTTAATATTCAGCATTATCTACTCTGTATAGAAAGATAAAATGTATTAAGTATATGCAAGACTAAATATTGTATGAGTATGCAAAATGAAAATGCCATAACTAGAGATATGAACTTTCACTCTACAGTATCAACAAATCCAAACTAGCACTGCTCTTTGTTTAAGCCTGATCTAGAATAAAAACCCAAAATTAGTTTCTTAATATCATTGCATACATTACCTTTTTCTTTCCTGAAAGCCTGTCTATGACACCTGCCTTCACAAAATAGTCAAAAACCTTTTGCTCATAGTCGTAAAATGGAAGGAAACAGACAATTCCTCCAGGTACAATTGCGCACAAATTCACTGGAACACGTCCAAGTTCATCAAGCTGTGTAAAGAAAATTTTTATCAGTTAATAAGAAACTAATAGCTTTTATAAATGCAAGGGCAGCTTAAACCAAAGACTTTCCAAAAAAAAAAAAACATTTACCAAGAATCGGTCGTCTTAAATTTAGTAGCTTCAAATCAGACTAGTCTACTCTATTATGAAATTATTCTATCAATCTATTTTCAGTATTGATGATAAAGACCAACAAATGCAGTCACAATAGTATTAAAATACCCTTCTATAAACTTTTCCAAATTTATTTTGATAATTTAAGAATCTTTTGAAAGACCAACGATGCCAATAACAGAATAATTGAATAAAAAGCTTACGAATCTTGCTACCACTAAACCTAGAAAACTGTTATAGCATGAATGGCTTAATTATCATCATCCCCACTGTAATCCATTATTTTTATTACTTACTAAGCTACAACCCTAGTTGGAAAAGCAGGATGCTTTAAGCCTACGGACTCCAACAGGGAAAATGGCCCAGTGAGGAAAGGAAACAATGAAATAAGAGAAGTAATTAACAATTAGGATAAAATATTTTAAGAACAGTTACATTAAAATAAATATTTCATATATAAACTATAAAAACTTTAACAAAACAAGAAAAGAAACGAGACAACCGTGTGCCCAAGTGTACCCTCAAAAAAGAGAAATCTAACCCAACACAGTGGAAGGCCATAGTCTTCTCTGGATTTTCCCCTGAATGAAAAGTTACTTCTTCTTTAAGTTTAGCCTTTCAAGTAAAAGTGGTTAATAAGAAGCTGAATATATTGCCCCATAAGAGGGACAAGTAAGTGACCACATTTATCACAACAACTGTTCAAATCACACTGCTCTTCTCAACACGATACAAAGAGAATTCAGATCTTTATCACCTAGCAATGATTGATTGATTGATTGATTTAAAGTTTTCAGGCAATGAATCCCTTAAATAATTCACACAATACTGCATAGGAAATCTGACAGAAGACATCCATATTAATTTGCAGCTAAATAACATAATAAAAAAAAAACATCTGCATTTGCTGTAGAAGTGCATGTGCATTTAATACAGAATCAATAAGAAGACTGAAAACAACGCGTTGATATGATATCCAAGCACTCACATTTTCAAACATTGCCATATAATCTCCACACTCCTATAGAGGGGCAATACTATTACGGAAAGAAAAAGGAGATGTTTTTGATATCAACGTTGAAATTTAACCCGCTTCGAGAAGGAAATAATATGAAAGCCATGGGAGAGTCATAGAAATAGTGTACTAATATATATCTAGTACTTACCACTTTTGGTTTTCCTCTGTTTTGATATGTAAAATCTAAGACGGTATTTGTGGGGCCATTTGAAAGGGCTACGGGCATAATCTGATCGCCAGGAACCACATGACCACATGAGAACTCACGAACTCGTTCAGGATCTGCACCAGCTGAGAGATACAGCTGGTTTCGAAACTCGCTCATCAGATGCATTGTTCCTCCTGCAACGATTATAGATCTGTAAATAGGAAATAAAAAGATGTTAAAAATGATATTTTCAATTTAAAATAAATTTTTGAATATACTTACCCGGTGAATATATATGTAGCTTACGTCTCCGACGGTCGACAGATTCCAAAAACTCGCGAGCGATCGCCATGGTGGTTGCGGGGTGTGAACAACAGCGCCAACTATCGGCCAGATACCGCATATATTTCCCCAGGAATTCAGTTCTTCTCAGTCCGTAGGGTCTCTATCGGGGAGGAAGGGGGGGCCTTTAATTATATATATTCACCGGGTAAGTATATTCAAAAATTTATTTCAAATTGAAAATATCATTTTTAAATATTTAACTTAGCCGGTGAATATATACGTAGCTGATTCACACCCAAGGTGGAGGGTAGAGACCAGTATTAAAACATTAAAGGAATATACGCTCAAGAGTTTTTGACAATTATTCAAAAAACAAACTTAAGTATAGGTACCTGATAAGGAAGCTGACTCTGATGATTACTCTGCCTCATTAGTCCGCTATCCTCACGAAGCCCAGCGATCCACTCAGGATGCTGAAAGACTTCCAGGAGCTGTTATAATCAGGGTAAACACCCCTACAACAGGACCTCATCAATACCCTTAATCTGGGCGCTCTCAAGAAACAATATTTTGACCACCCGCCAAATCAAAAGATTGCGGAAGACTTCTTAGTCTCCACATACAACCTAAAAAAAAAGATTAAAAATTTCAAGAGAAGATAAAAGGATAATGGGATTAAGGGAATGTAGTGGTAAAACCTTCACCCACTACTGCACTCGCTGCTACGAATGGTCCTAACGTGTAGCAGTCCTCACAAAAGAGTTGTGGACATCTTTCAAATAATATGAAGCGAACACAGATTTGCTCCTCCAAAAGGTTGCGTCCATAATGCTTCTAAGGGATCTATTTTGTTTGAACGCTACTGAAGTTGCTACCGCTCTAACTTCATGAGTCTTAACTTTAAGCAAATTTAGATCATTCTCACTTAAATGAGAGTGAGCCTCTCTAATCAAAAGTCTAATAAAATAAGACAACGCATTCTTCGACATAGGTAAAGAGGGCTTTTTAACCGAACACCATAAAGCCTCTGAATTACCTCGCAGCGGTTTGGTTCTATTTAAATAAAATCTTAGAGCTCTAACTGGGCACAGAACTCTTTCAACTTCATTCCCAACAATTTCAGATAGACTGGGAAGATCAAACGATTTAGGCCATGGACGAGATGGTAGTTCATTTTTGGCTAAAAAACCAAGCTGAAGCGAGCATACTGCTTTATTAGCGGAGAAGCCGATATTCTTGCTGAAAGCATGTATCTCACTAACTCTTTTTGCAGAAGCCAAGCTCATTGAAAAAAGAGCTTTGAGCGTAAGATCCTTAAGTGAGGCTGAATTCAACGGTTCAAACCTGTCTGACATAAGGAACTGAAGGACCACGTCCAAGTTCCAAGCGGGAGTAGAAGTATGACGCTCCTTGGAAGTCTCGAAAGACTTGAGAAGGTCTTGAAGATCTTTGTTATTAGACAGATCCAAATTTCTATGCCTAAAAACTGAAGCTAACATGCTTCTGTAGCCTTTTATGGTAGATGCAGAAAGAGAGCGACCATTTCTCAGATAAAGTAGAAAGTCTGCAATCTGCGCTATAGTGGTACTGGAAGAGGAAATAGAGGAGGACTTGCACCAGTCTCTAAATACCTCCCATTTAGATTGATAGATCCTGATGGTAGAGGATCTTCTAGTCCTCGCGATTGCTCTAGCTGCCTCCTTCGAAAACCCTCGAGCTCTAAAGAGTCTTTCGATAGTCTGAAGGCAGTTAGACGAAGCGCGGGGAGGCTTTGATGTAACCTTTTTACATGAGGCTGACGCAGGAGATCCATCCGTAACGGTAAACTTCTTGGGATGTCTACCAGCCATAGAAGTACCTCTCTGAACCATTCTCTCGAAGGCCAGAGGGGAGCAACCAACGTCAACCTGGTCCCTTCGTGAGAGGCGAACTTCTGAATCATCCTGTTTAGGATCTTGAACGGTGGGAAGGCATAGATGTCTAGGTGAGACCAGTCCAGCAGGAAAGCGTCTATGTGGGCCGCCTCTGGATCTGGAACTGGAGAGCAGTAAGTCGGGAGCCTCTTTGTCAGAGAAGTCGCGAAGAGATCTATGGTGGGTCGACCCCATGTCACCCATAGTTTCTCGCACACAACCTTGTGTAACGTCCACTCCGTGGAGATAACTTGTCCTCTTCTGCTGAGGCAGTCCGCTAAGACATTCATCTCTCCTTGCACGAATCTCGTCAAAAGAGAGATGTTTTGAGCTTTTGACCAAGTGAGAAGGTCCCTTGCGGTGACGAAAAGGGAGTGGGAGTGAGTGCCTCCTTGTTTCGAGATGTATGCCAAGGCCGTGGTATTGTCTGCATTCACCTCCACCACTTTGTTCCGAACCAGACTCTCGAAACCCCTTAAAGCAAGATGGACTGCCAAAAGTTCTTTGCAGTTTATGTGAAGACTCTTTTGGTCTGTGGACCAAAGACCTGAGCATTCCAGATTGTCCAGTGTCGCTCCCCAACCAAAATCCGATGCGTCTGAAAACAACACATGGTTTGGGTTCTTGACCGCAAGTTCTCGAAGTCTGATGTTGCTGTCACACCAAGCTAGACATGTCCTGACTGAGTCTGAGATCGGAATAGAGATCGTCTCTAAGCCCTTCTCCTTGTTCCAATGGTGGTTTAAGTGAAACTGGAGAGGGCGAAGGTTGAGTCTCCCCAGAGAGATAAACTGTTCCAGCGATGAAAGAGTTCCCACGAGGCTCATCCAAACTCTCACAGAGCAACTGCTTTTCTCTTGCAAGTGACGGACTTTGAGCAGAGCTTGCTCCATTCTTGTGGGAGACAGAAAAGCCCGAAAAACTCGACTCTGTATCTCCATCCCCAAATAAAGAATTGTCTGGGATGGAGTCAGTTGCGACTTTTCTATGTTCACTAGGAGACCTAACTCTTTGGTCAGGTCCAACGTCCATTTGAGGTCCTCCAGACAGCGATGAAGGGACAACGCCCTGAGTAACCAGTCGTCCAAATAAAGGGAGGCTCTGATCCCTGACAAATGTAGAAAACTTGCTACATTTCGCATGAGCCTTGTAAAAATGAGAGGAGCAGGGCTGAGGCCGAAGCACAGTGCTCGGAACTGATACACTACCTTCCTGTACACAAACCTCAGGTAATGTTAAGAGTTTGGGTGAATCGGAATGTGGAAGTATGCATCCTGCAGGTCGAGAGAGACCATCCAGTCGCCTTCTCTCACAGCTGCTAAAACAGATTTGGTAGTGTCCATTGTGAATTTTGTTTTTACAACAAACACATTGAGAGCACTTACATCTAACACTGGCCTCCAACCTCCTGTGTTCTTCGGAACCAGGAAGAGACGGTTGTAAAAGCCTGGGGATTGAAGGTCCGAGACTTTCACCACCGCCCCCTTTTCCAACAACAGAGATACTTGATGTCGCAAAGCCTGTCTCTTTGTCTCCTCTCGATACCTGGGAGAGAGGTCTATCGGAAAATTTACAAGCGGAGGTCTTTGTACAAAAGGTATTTTGTAACCCTCCTTCAGTAACATAACTGACTCCCGGTCTGCACCCCTCTTCTCCCAGGCCTGCCAGAAGTTCGTCAATCTGGCCCCTACCGCTGTCTGAGGTCGTGGACAGTCAGACTCTGCCATGTGAGGATCTGGATCCTCTTTTCTTACCTCGTTTGTTATCCGGACGAGAGTTTCCCCTGCTGGGGGCTCTGCCACGAAATGGAGGAATAAATCTTGCAGCTGCGTGCCAAAATTGGGTTTGGCGGCATAAGAAGCAGGTAAAACCTTGCGCGCAGTCTTGGCCACCAAATCGTGCGTGTCCTTTAGAGCAAGAGATGACGCGATATCTTTAATAAGATGTTGAGGGAACAGAGTAGTAGATAAGGGAGCAAAAAGAAGTTCTGACTTCTGACAAGGGGTAACCCCTACAGAAAGAAAAGAACACAAGGAATCTCTTTTCTTAAGAACTCCTGCTGTGAACGTAGCCGCCAGTTTATTGGAGCCATCCCTTATGGCCTTGTTCATGCATGACATTATTTGAATAGTAACATCATTGTCCGATGGAAAGACCTTCTTACTCAAGGCTCCCAGGGACCAATCCAAAAAATTAAAAACCTCGAACGCAGGAAAAACTCCTTTAAGGAGATGATCCAGTTATGAGGATGACCAGAAAATCTTCGAGCGTCTCATGGCTAGACGACAAGAAGAGTCTACTAGGCTTGAGAAGTCTCCCTGGGCAGAGGCAGGAACTCCCAAGCCGAGAACTTCTCCTATGTCATACCAGACGCTCGCGCGAGAGGCCAATTTAAAAGGGGGAAAGGCAAAGGAAGACTTTCCTAAACTTCTTCTGGTTTCCAACCAGTTTCCCAGCAATCGCATGGCTCTCTTAGAAGAGCGAGAGAGAACCAACTTCGTAAACGAAGGAGTCGAAGAAGCCATGCCTAGAGTAAATTCAGACGGCGGCGAATGTGGAGCAGCAGTTACAAAATGATCAGGAAAAACATCCCTAAAGATATTCATAATCTTTTTAAAGTCAAGGGATTGTTGGACAACCCTAGGCTCCTCCTCTTCTGACTGAATCCCCAAAGGAATATTAGCTGAAAAGGGATCATCAACTTCTTCATCAGAAGGCACATCGTCTGACAAAGGTAAAGTCTTGTGAGACGGAGAAAAGTGAGAATGACGAGACGGTAAAGCCTGACAGGCTACATCAACTTGAAAATGAGCCGCAGTTAAAGTCGAGGGGACGACGTCACGTCGAGACTGCGAAGACTGATGTTATATCACACGACGAGCTTGACGTGACTGACGTTCGTCACGTAGGGACAGAGGCGACTGTTGTTTTATGTCAAAACGAGACTGCGGAGACTGACGTTCGACGTCACGTTGGGTCAACGGAGTCAGCCGTTGAACGTCACGTCGGGGCTGCGGCGACTGCAGCTCAACGTCACATCGTGACTGCGGAAACTGAAGTTCAAAGTCTCGGGACTGACATGACTGACGGGAAATACGTTCTGAATCACGTTTGACCACAAAGCTGACATTAGGGATAACGTCAGAGCGACGAGACAAATCTCGCTTAGGAGGTTGAAGACCTGAATCACGTTTGCCAGTACCGTGACGAACCGCAAGTAAAGGATCCTTACGCACGGGAACATGATCGTAAACTTCCATTAAGGAGGAAAGTTTTAACTGCATATCTTGCAAGACGCTTAACTTAGGGTCAAAAGCGCTCGAAACAGATCGTGAAGTCGGTAACGTCTGTGCATGCACGTCATCGCAATGAACGGGACTCTCAAACTCAACGTCACGTTTGCGCTTAATAGGAGAGTTATCCTCCGATGAAGGAATACGGTCGGGGCTGTCCCAATGACTACAGCCAGGATGTTGGACCTGTCCTGAAGGGACTAACTTTCGCTTCAACGGTCTCGAAACCTTACGCCAAGGCTTTTTAAGAAACGAGTCATCGGATGACGAGGAGAACTTCGTCTCTCCTGTCTTATGGTAAGGACGTGCTTGAAGAGCAACGTCTGATACCTTTGAGGGAACGTCTGTTCGTTGGTTAAAGCCTCTCGCTCCCTTAGGTCCTACGACATTCCTTCTCCCTGGGGTAGGGGAGCCTGAAAGAGGTCTCGGACTAGGCAAGCGACAAGCACGAACAGACGAATCCTCCGGCAAAACACTAAACACATTTGTTGCACTTTTCACTTTATCACTTTGACCCTTCAAAATCTTTACGTCGGACATAAGTTGATTCCTGTCCGAGGCCAGCGATTCGACCTTCTCACCCAACGCTTGAATAGCCATTAACATATCTCTCATAGAAGGTTCATTAGTGCCAATAGGGGGTTCTGAAACTACCACTACAGGAGGAGGAATAGGTTCAGGGGCATGGGAAGAGGAAAATTCTTGAGATCTAGAAGAGCTTCTTCTAACCCTATCTCTTTCGAGTTTCCAAGTATATTTATCATACTCCAACCACTCGAATTCAGACAAAACAATACATTCCTCACATCGATCCCCTAATTGACAAGGTTTACCCCGGCAATTAATACAAATAGAATGAGGATCGATGGAAGCTTTAGGAAGACGTTTATTACAGTCTTTCGAACATTTACGATAGACAGGAGAAGGGTCAGCCATTGTGAAAATTTCAAAGAAAGTCCAAAAATAAAGCCAAGTTCAGTAACAATAATCAAAAAAATAATTCAAGAGTTTTATCGAAGATAAACCAACACAGCGAAAGCAATAAAACCATGAACAAGTACTTCACCAATCAGTTGAAAACTTTGAGGTTAAGCGCGAGCGGAACCAATGCTGTCATTACAACCGACAGAGAAGAACTGAATTCCTGGGGAAATATATGCGGTATCTGGCCGATAGTCGGCGCTGTTGTTCACACCCCGCAACCATCATGGCGATCGCTCGCGAGTTTTTGGAATCTGTCGACCGTTGGAGACGTAAGCTACATATATATTCACCGGCAAAGTTAAATATTTAAAAACTACTTTTATTCTTCATAGCAACACACTTGGTACTATGAATATTTTTATCCTGCAAAAAGGCTAATTATTGGATATCAATGCCAAACTAATGAAGCTCTTTATAATGATAATGAATGTAGAAGCAATGTTGATTTTCAATCTAAAATAATCAAAATAAGTTTTAGTTTGGGACATGAGTTAAATGAGAAAATATAAATCTAACTTTAAAATAAGCTGATTTTTCCATACAAAATCCCTTTTATATGCTTTAAGGTAATCTCGAAAACAGCCTCAATCACAGGATTCTGCAGAGGTATGTACAGCACAACAGATACATGAAAAGTAAGCGTTGACTGCTGGGACATGTGCCGGGCTACTATCATTTTTCTTTTGTCTATCTAACAAAAGGCTGAAGTGTCAACGGATTTCCCAACCATGATGAAGTACTGGTTTAGTGATGAAACAAATATTCATTAAGCCTATAAAAATTCCTTACAACAGTACTGAAATGAAAATAAAGTACCCTTGAAACCACTTTCATATTTCACAGAACTAAACCACAGCTTTACAAGTGTATCTTTACTAATCCCATTGCTCAATAGCTTGTATGAATAGCAATTAAGTTTTTACTTTTAAGGGGTCAGTTATTTTCTCTTGACTGCAATTTATCATAGAAGGTTAATTCATCATTTCTGAAAACATCCCAGAAGGACCAACTCAATTAATGGATTTGAAGAGTTACAAATAATTACTTTCCTTAAAATCATATTCTTGTATAAACTGTACAAACATAATCAACAGTAGAACAAAAGAATACACTTCAATGCTGTGTTACTGACTACACAATGCAATGCAAAATAGTACCTGCACTCTCTCACAATATCGTGGAACTGAGAAGCTGGATTCAATAACAAATACTTGACTGATGACGTTCTATTTGTTGCCCCAACTGACACAACGACACGACCCTCTTCACTTGAGTGTAAAAGGGCACGCAAAAGTTCCGTTACTTGCATCAGTGGAGAACCCATTACGGCTTCTTCTTCTGGAGGTTCTGACTCCCGTTCATTAACATTACTTACAGGTATGATATTTTCTGAAAAATATTGTATGTTAAGCTTTTCCAGAGTTTGTCACTTCCCTCTTGATTGAAAATTTAAGAAACTTAAGGGCTTCCCACTAAAGGAAGTTATTCCATGAGCCCACTAAAACCAGCTTTTTAAAGGGTATAACTTTAATTCAGATGTAACATCAAAACAATTACATAAATAAAAACTCCACCAGCTTGCCTTAAAAACAACCAACAATTTAGCCTTAACATGAGGTAACATAAATTCAATGATTGAAAAAAGAACCAAGAATTCTTAACACTTTCTCATGAAAAAAACCGTTGTTAAGTTAAAATATAAGTCATTTAATAATGTATGAGTAAATTCCCTTTTCCAAGTAGTTAATGTGCTAAATATAAAAGAAAAACATTAGAGTAAATGAAGTAATAACTATAGATATAGCACCTCTCAACAATTAACACAGAACATCAGTGAATAATGACAATACCACCCCCAAATGAACAGCTAAACTTTCTTAAGACAGTTGTACTATTAAGAAAACCTACTGTATATAAATACAGAATATTGTTAGTAAAGGAATCCTCTGCATTTCAACACTATATGGTATTGCACTTACAAAAAAAAAATGTCAAAATGTATGCATAAAAAATAAACAGGCAAAATGAACTACATAATAGAAAAACCATATGTGGAAAAAATGACAAATTCGTAGATAATTTGTATTTTTCCTAACTATACAAACCTTAGCTATTTACATGGGGTGATTGCTTCAGCACAGCCGATGACGAGCCATAAAGTTTTGACGAGGGTTTCCTACCCCACCGCTAGTTAGAGGGGGGGGGGTAGGGAGGGGTAACTAGCTACCCCTCCCCCTCACACACACCGGAGAATACTCCACTTAACTTAGAGGTAGGACTTATCTTGGGGGACAGGGCTGGCGGGCACATAACTGTAAATAGCTAAGGTTTGTATAGTTAGGAAAAATACAAATTATCTACAAATTTGTCATTTGTTCCGTAACTGGAATACAAACCACGCTATTTACATGGGGTGACTTAACCCTTAGGAAGGGTGGTAAGTCCCGGCCATACTGGCTTTGGCTTGCCCGGGGATTCCATATTCGAGCGATCAAGTACTCGGACAATAGGGAATCCCTGCTCCTCGCTGGCGGTTGTGAAACTGCCGCGGCCTACGTAAGGTGTGTGCGAAGGTGAAAAGTGACTTGTCCCAGGCAGTTGCCCTGGAGTCCCTCAGAAGGGAATCCAGGCTAGGACTCTCCCAATACCACCTCGTCAGGGTATGGGGACATGACAGTATTAAACCTAATACTAGGAACACAAGGAAGCATGGTCTACCTGCAGTGGTTTGAGGTCAGCTGTGCAGAGAACCCAGGATGCTGCTTTCTCCGTGGGAGGAGAGGATGAAGAAAAGAATAAGGGCCAGACAGATCTTTTCATTCTTGCAGACTAACACCAGGTAACAATGCCCTCAACCTTCTGCTACTTGTCCATCAAGGAGCTTGAGGTTTAGACCAGCTGTTGTGAAGCCACCACAGGGCCGATAGAAACATATCGAGCATCCTGTGGGTCATGTCTTGCAGGTAAAGGCCTGAGAAGAAGGTCTGAAGCTTCAACATCCCCGCTTGTAGGACCTGCGTCACTGAAAGATGCTCCATGAAGGGCAGGGACGTGTCTAAGCCCCTGACACCATGGGCTCTACGGCGATGCGACGGAGAAGGGTCAGGATTCAAGAAAGGGTGTAGCATCCTGCGAATCCAGGCCGAGACGGTACTCCTGGAGACCCTTCTCCTCGTTACCCAGGATCCACGAACGAGGCTTGGACCTGGAGACGAACTGCAGCTGTTCTCTGAAGACACCAGCTCGGACTCCCTACCGGCAAGGTAGGAGATGGTCTGAGTCATCTGCTACAGGACGGAGACTCGAGCCCTGGAAGGAGTCGAAACAGGTCCAGCACTCCCGGATTCTGAGTCTCGGCAACAAACCTCAGGGACGAGCCTGAATGTTGCCTCCCCCTAACCCCTTGAATGGGCGAAGTCGTAAGAGAGACCATGTGACTCGCTTGGCTGAAGATAGGCTAGCAGGAACACTGTCTACCCAGAAAGGTGGTGGTCTGGGGACTTACGTAGTGGTTCGTCAGGGGGTCTCTTTCGAGACTCGAGGACTCGAACCACGTTCCAAGGAGGAGGTCTCGCCTTCGACTGAGGGCAGGAGAGGGCAAGGCTTCGCATGCGAAGGAAGAGTTCCAGCGGGGGGAGAAATGTTTGTCCCTAGAGCCAGGAGGCAAGACTTACGGCTGAGGGATAGCCTTTCACAGTCGAAACTGAAAAGGCACATTTATCCCGCAATCCCACTAGGGGCTCCGCCATTGCTGGATGCGGCATCGTGTGGAGGGATGCCCTCTCCCCGACACCGGCCACAGAAACTCGCCCTATCGCCTGGGAGACTACTGCGGAAGACTTGCGCAGTTGTCCAGGTCTTCTTTTCGCCACTTGTTGCGAAAATCCTCTCTCTTTGAGGAGATGCTGGATAGACTCCCGGCGGGAAGTGGAGCAAGCTACGGAGACAACACGTCGATGGTATCCCACCGTTGCTGGAAGGCATCCTACCAGAGAGCCTTGGGAACCGTGACCGGGGAGCAGCACAGCGGGAGCTTGCAGCTCAGTGCTGTAGCGAACCAGTCCACCGAGGGAGCCCCACCGAGGCAGGACTTGTAGGCTACTTGAAGATCCAAAGACCACTCGGAATGAGGTGTCCGTGACACACTGCTCAGAATATCGGCGAGCCCATTCCTTTGCCCGGAATCCAGCGAGCTGCTAAGGAGACCGAGGGGGACTCGGACCATCCCGGTGTCTCTACTGCAGGATGGGAGGGTTGTACTGAAAAGTACCTCCTTGTCCAGGCCAGAAAACCATCACTGTGGTGTTGTTGATCCTCATAACCTCAGAGTAGTCCGCCAGGCTAGGTGGAGCTACTGAAGTGCCAGAAACACGGTTTCCGTCTCTAGTAGGACTAGAGGAGGTTCTTCCTGGTTCTGACCACCGGCCTGAGGACCCGTGGATCAGAACATGGGCCCCCCCCCCTTTCCTTTGACGTCCGAAGACAGCATCAAGTTTGGGGGAAGGACGAGAAGGACCACTCCCTATTGTAGGCCCTCGTCTGTTTCTCACCCCTATGGGCTCGTCTGTACCGGTTGTCCCCTAGGGGTCTCGGCGTCTGGGGAGACGTGCCCCCGACTCCCCCGCGCCCCGAGTCGCCACTGGAGAGAACTCATCCTGGGGCGACTATAGAAACCAGACGGGCCAGGGAGGAGAGACGTAACAACCCTGGGTTGGAGGGTCTTCTCGTGTGAGGAAAGGTCTCGCGACCTTCCTCTGCCTTGGTACCCTGATGTGAAGGGAAGGCTACAGGAGATAGGAGCCTAAGACCAGGCTCGGTATACCAGACTCTGAGAGGGCTGCGGGGAGGACTCCTCGAGGACCACCATGATCTTTAGAACTTGGTAAAGTCCGAGGAGCTTGCCCGATGACGAAGAAGGGATGCCTTCGAGTCTGCCAGGATCGGCCCGTCAGCCGGGAAACGGAGTGGCCGGATGCCGATGCTGAGAACCCGTGAAGAGATCCGAGAGGAAGTATCGGAGAACTGTTGAGATGCCGTGGAGAGGCCGAAGCACAGCCCTCGAACTGGTATATCCGCCTTCCAGGCGGACTCCAAGTACTTCCTTGAAGAAGGGTGAACCGGGACCGGAAGTACGAGTCCTACCGGACTAGAGTACATATGAAGTCTTGTGGTCTCACCGCAAAGCTGACCGCGTCCGCTGTTGCAATGCTGAACGGAGACTGTTTGACAACCCTGTACAGAGTCGAGAAGGGAAGGAGACGATTAAGGAGGCCTCAGAACCCGTTGGCCCCCTCATGGAGGGAGCGTGTCTCCGACATGGACTGGACTTCCGCCCGGAGGGCCCGTCCCCTCACCAATCCCTACCCAGGGAGGAGGGAGGGGCTCGAAACCAACCGGGACTGTTGAAGGAGACAAGCTCGGAGAGCTGGCCCTCGGCCTAGTCTCTGGCGCTCTCCATTCCCTGAGACCAGGGCAAGCTGCGCTGGCGTAAGGGAGTCCTTGGGTGAGTAGAACTCGGTCCAGGACCGTATCCTTCCCTTACCGAAGAGGAATCTCTGAATCTAGGATCCCCTTGAAGTTTCTCCTGAGGGACAGAACCTGCCAGATACGCCAGTTCCGACCCCTGGAGCTCCTCCTCCTGATGGACTGGCAGCAATGTCTCCCATCCCCGGAGGCTCTTCCTGGGGAGACTCATAGACATGCCCCAAGGGTCCAACTGGATCCTGTCAGATCCTTTCGGAAAACAGGGCCTTAGGATCCCTCCTAGGAGGGAAACAGGACCCCAGCGATGAAGGACGTAGGCTTCGCCCCCTCCGCACGATAGAACTCTCAGGAAGAGGCGGGGATTCTCCCAACGGAGTGAAGGGGGAGAGGACCGGGTCTTCCGACCCTCCTGGGGATGGGTAGTGCTCATCCGCAGGGGAGGGGAGATTAAGTTCGAGGAGGGCTCATAGCCTGCGTAAGGATTCGCGAAGGGACAGGATAGTCCTTGGGGAAGACACTATGCCAGAGACTCCTCTCACCCCCTTCAGGGGGAGAGGAAGCTGCTACTGATTAGTGACCCCAGTCAGAAGGCACAGGCTCATCGCCTGCTTGAACGTTCTGACGACAGCATCCCACCAGTGATGCCGACCAACCCCCGTGCTGACAGAGAGTCCCTCTGGAGGGAAGAGAATCGTTCGATCCTCTGGGGGAGATGACACTTGAGGGTTAGCCTGTAGAGAACCTGCAAAGAAGGGAGAAGAGACCTTTGACCTGACCGGAAACCTCCCCCCCTTCCGGAGAGGGGGCTGCTCTGCGCTGCGGGGGAGGGAAACGCGGAGGTGGCCTGACCGCCATAAGCCCTAATGTGAACAGGGCGCAGTCGCGTCGGAGAACGGTGCGCCGATCACGCAGACGATCGCGCGAAAAGCACAGATCTGGGTAGCGCTTGAATAAAGCATGCGTAGCAGTATAATCGCGCCCGCATGCCCGCGTACCAGAGTGAGCGTGGGCGTATCGGTGTCCGCGTGAACGATCCCCGCGCTTCCGCGCGTATGCAGATCGCTGGCGTATGAGTGTGAAAGATTGTGGGCGATAGAGAGGGAAACCATCCCACGCGCGAACGATTTCGGCGAAAAAAGATCGCCAGTGCTAGCGCCGTCGGCTATTGCGTGTGGGAAACCATCCCACGCGCGGAAGAATAACGCTGACGATCTTCGGCGCTTACGCGAGTAAGAAGATCGTCGGCACTAGCACGAGAGAAGACAGTAGGACAGTGAGCGGGAAACCCTGGTGCCCGCATGCGTACAGACGCTCCCCAAGATACGAACATCCGTGTTACGAACATCCGGAGATACGAACACAAATTGACGGAAGTCCAAACATGTTCGTAAACATCCGTAGATTTCATCGCAAGTTTAAATTCTCTCTCTCTCTCTCTCTCTCTCTCTCTCTCTCTCTCTCTCTCTCTCTCTCTCTCTCTCTCTCTCTCTCTCTCTCCATATTTTGATTTTTAATGCAGTTAAATCTTCATATTTCTTTGAAAATTATTAAAAAATTCTTTATATCCTTATTCGATGTTTCGATTATGGGAATAGTAACAGATCGGAAGAAAATCACTTGATTTGCCTCTCGCCTTCCGCCAGAAGAAATATAACATCAGACTTTTTTTTTCTTAACTTTACGGTAAGTTGTACTAATCTCATAACTAATGATACAGACCACTAAAACACTTGATATCATTACTCGGTGTTTTGATTATGGGAATGCTGTAATAAGATTACTCGGCAACATAATGAAAGGAAATCATTCAGTTTGTCAGCGCGCTTCCGCCAAATATATGACGTCAAAAGATACGTGACGTATACTCTACAAAGAATGATTCCGTCGATCAAAATTAAAATAAAACAATTCAGTAAACTAACCTTCTGCATTTTATTTAACATTATCAAAACAACCACGAAGCAGTTAAATGCACAGTACTGTTACATACAGAAAATACAGTACGGTACAAGTCAGCTGATTTTATCAGCGTGTGAAAAGGTAAACATTACAGTACAGTACATGATGCAAATGGCCGCTTGTTTACGTAAGTTTCTAGCAAAAAAAAAAATGGGTAATGGAACAATAAAATAGCTTTCAGTGCATTTATTTAATAAGGAATTAATGTACAGTACTGTACTAAATGTACAGTACACTATATTTACTACGATTTTACTTTAAGTCGGCTGATTCAGAAATGCAGTGCATATGTATGGCCGATTGTTTGTGCAAGTTTCTATTATGTAGTGTGTAGTACAGGTTAATAAAAACAACTTACTGTACTGAACTTTACAGTATTATACAGACTACTGTAATATGATAAAGTAAAATATTTGTAATAACCTATTTTATATGAAATGGGGCTATTTGTTGACCTCTACGGCTGAAAATCGTAGACATCTGAGTCAGGTTACGCCTACCCTAGACCAAAATTTAACACTAACGACTTACGAACAATCCAGCTTACGAACAGACTCTCGGTCCCTATTGTGTTCGTAAGTTAGGGACTGCATGTATACTGTAATCTCCAACTATGAAAGACGATCGTCGGCGATTCGCACCCGCACAGACGATCTTCGACGCTCACGCGCGTGCGAAGATTGTCAGCGCTCGCGCGAGAGAAGATAGTCTGCGATCACAAGCAGGAAAAACCTCTGTGCCCGTGCGCAGACGATCTACGACGATCGCGAGCGGGAAACCGCGAGCAGACGATCCGTGCGATGGATGCGTGAGCCTCAAATGGTTGCGCAAGGGAATCCATCCCGCGAAGGGAACGATCTCCGGCGCTTACGCGAACTGTGAAGATCGTCGGCGCTCGCGCGCCTAGCGCCGAATCCGAAGATCGGCGGCTAACGGCCATCGACGATCGCGTGCGGAGAACCGTGCGCGGATGGCCTCGTTGCCGTGCGCGGGAAACCATCCCGCGCACAGAACGATCATCTGAGCTTATGCATACTAAGGTGCTTGCGCGCTTAGCGCCGGATCTCAAGATCGCCAGCTAACGGCCGTCGATGATCGCGTGCGAACGGCCTCGTTGTCGCGCGCGGGAAACCATCCCGCACACAGACCAAGCCTCGGCGCTTAAGCGCACTAAGAAAACCGTAAGCGCTAGCGCGCTTAGCGCTGGATCCGAAGATCACAGGCTAATGACCGTTGCCGGGTTAGCGATCTTCGACGATCGCGCGCGGGAACCTGTCCCGTGCGCGGGCGATCTACAGCATTAACGCGTTGGCGCGTAACAGAAGATCGTCGGCTAACGATCCTAGACGATTGTGAGATCGCGCGAGGGAACCCATCCCGCGCGCGGGCGATCATCAATACTTACGAGTTAGCGCGTATCAGAAGATCGTCGGCTAACAATCCTCGACGATCGCGGGATCGCGCGCGGGAAACCATCCCGTACGCAGGCGATCTACAGCATTTACGCGTTGGCGCGTAACAGAAGATCGTCGGCCAACGATCCTCGACGATCGCGGGATCGCATGGAAAACCATCCCGCACGCGGGCGATCTACAGCATTTACACGTTGGCGCGTAACAGAAGATCGTCGGCCAATGATCCTAGACGATCACGAGATCGCACGCGGGAAACCATCCCGCGCGAGGGCGATCTTCAGAGCTTACGCGTTAGCGCGTATCACGCGGGGGGTCTTCAGCGCTTATGCGCGAGTGAAGAACGCAGGCCCCTGTGTAACAGGAGATCGTCGGCTAACTCGTAAATCAGGAACTGGGATGTGTCCCTAAAAGGGAGGGCATCCCCTGAAGAGAACCAGGAGGTCTACTTCAGAGCCAACGATCAACAGAGGGACTGCTAAATACTCCGAGGAGTGGTCTCTGTGAGGTACCTTTCCCGCGAACGGGAGAGGTGTCCTTCGTAGAAGAGACTTAGAGACACCGTAGGCTGAAACGCTAGTGAGCGCCAGTGCGCTATCTCAGGAACCCCAACGATGTGCGCAAATACGCAGGGAACGTTGGTAGCAGCCTAACTGAATACTGGAACAGGGTGTCTCTGAAGGAAGACTCAGGAACAGCAGGAACAGCAGTCGAGCGCTAGCGCGTAAGGGAACGTTGGCGCGCAGGTGATACCTGGCACATAACCCTTTTACCCCCAGGCTATTTGGAAATTTCCAACCCTTAACCTCCATCGGGTCATTTTTTTACCAGCACATTTTGCAGTGTATCTTTTAAATTGCTCTAATAGCCTTAATTTTTGTCATAGAGAGGTCAGGTTGGTCTCATTCTCTTGGAAAATGCCTGAATTTTCTCAAAAAATTATCAAAAATATGAAAAAAATTTTAAAGCATTTTTTTGCAAGGACGTACCGGTACGTCCATGGTGGTAAAGGGATGGCTTTTGTGAAACGTACCAGTACGTCCTTTGGGGGTAAAAGGGTTAAGGGACTTACTCAAGGTGTGAGAAAGTCTCTCCTGCCCCGAAGGGAGGAGCCCGTTAGATAACGGGGGCGTGGGCGCCCAAGGCGCGTCTGCAGTCAAGAACGGATACAGCAGGCCACAGGTACACTGAGGATTAGTTGCAAGACCCCGAAGGGTCAACGCAACGAGAAACCGAAGTTTCTCCGTCACTAATCACCGAAGTGTAGAAGTGACTAAAGTTACGAGAGCCTGAGGGAACTGCGTAACTAGAGCTCCGAGACCCCGAAGGGTCAGGGAAAAAGAGAAAACGAAGTTTCCTTGTCACTAAACACCGAAGTGCTAGTGACTGAACAGCAAGCTGTTGTCAACAGGAACAATCCTCCGAAGAGGAGTCTCTATGAGTGGCCTCTCTCGCGAGAGGTGAGCACTTCGTAGAAGAGACTGGTGATGGAGCCCCGAAAGGCCCTGAGATCAGCAGACGTAACAGGAACAATCCTCCGAAGAGGAGCCTTAGTGCGGCCTTACTCACGAACGAGAGAGGGCCAGACTGATCCTGTAGCTGCTCAGCCCCTTGAGCGTAGCTACAGAAGCGACCGCTCAGCCCCGAGAGCATAGTCGCTAGTACCATGGTCTAGCCTTGCAACCGCTCAGCCCCTTCAGCAAGTCACAAGGGCAGCCGCTCAGCCCCCAGAGCATAACCGCCTAAAGACCAAGGAAAGTAAAAAGGGAAGTTAACTAACTACCCTGGAGGCGAACCTCCTTATCGTTCTAGGATGCAATGAAGAGCTGGCAGTAGTCACGGGGGAACTTCTAAGAGAAGGGAAAGCCCCTGACGAACGCCTTGTGAGACGGCGGCGAAGCCGACTCCCTAAGATAAACAGGACAGCTCTGCTTCGAAGGCACACAACAGGCACGAAGAAACAGCATAGCAAACTGGAAAATAAAACAGAATAATTATCTAACAGAAATTCCCCCGGGTGAAACCTCGAGGGAAAAAACATAAGAACGAAAGAAGGTATGCGCACCCCCTCTCCCACCCGGCATGCCCAGGTGAGGGGGGGGGACGAAGGTTAACAAAACAGAATTATAACATTATAATTATGCAACTGACTTTGAATGTACCAAGGATCACTGAATCCCGAAGGGACTTGAGGCTTGGGCAGAAAAGTTAAAACACAATTATATTCATAAAAATAATTGACACAAATAAAACGAAATAGCGACTCGGTCCTGAGAGGCTATCGTAGCCGTAGTACGGAGTAAGAGGTGAACGACCTCAAGAGAAGAGCAACCATGGTGGCCTGGGAGTGAAAGGCCGTGATCAAGAAAAGATCGTAGTGGCTTGCAAAGCCGGCGATACTCTCGTAGAACGTACACAACACCGAAAGCAAAGGAAACTTACTATTTCCTATACACCAAAATATACATAAACATCAATAATGTTTAAATATATTAAGTATAAGAAAAGGTAATTTAAAAGACAAAACAATAATGGCCGTCAAGTGAGGATAGGAGCGGAGACCTCCGATCTCTATCTGAGCCAAAAGTAAAGTGGAGTATTCTCTGGTGTGTGAGGGGGAGGGGTAGCTAGCTACCCTTCCCTAACCCCCGCTAACTAGCGGTGGGGTAGGAAACCCTCGTTAATCTTTATGGCTCGTCATCGGCTGCGCCGAAGTAATCATCCCATGTAAATAGCGTGGTTTGTATTTCAGTTACGGAGCAAATAGAAAACAAGTGCTGTACCCCATAATTAAGAATGATAGGTAATGTCCTACTGAGTTGCTCATGCGTACTCAGTAATACATTTATTTACCTAACGGAACCACCTATATAAACCTCTGAAATCAAATGATAAGGTTTATTCTTGACTTTAGATCTGGGGATGACTGGAAGCCCTGAAATAAGATTACCTTTTGATTTATCCTTCCCAGACTTCTGACAGGTCATTCGAGATAAGAATGCAGAGGTGGAACTGCTTTCTGTTGTAGACTTCATTTCATGTGACTTTACAGAGCCTTCAAATTTTGGCTAAAGGAATGCAGCTGGAATTAAAGATATCTATTTGTAAATGAGAGCATTAAAATATGAGTTCTTATACTACTTTTGTTCTTACTGGTACAGTATAGCTTATGTAATGTATAGTTGCATGAATGACAGCTATTTCTGTTCCATTAGGCCCATTTTGGCAAGTCTGACCATATCCAGAGTTCCAAAAGATCTCGAAGGTGATGATCAATTATAGAAGAGATAGTCCATAGGGGCATTGCCCCTTTCACTTGTGCTTCACTTTCTCCTTTCACTTACCTGCTAAACTTCATCTTAATATGCTGTCCATCAATCAATAGAGAAGTAGTTAAAGAAATAGTAAAACAATATAGAAAAGAATGTCCTCATATGAGTTTAAAACCAATAAGTAAACAAACACTGACACCTCGTTTTATAGAGGAGCCAAAACCAAAGTGACTTGAATTAACTTAAGGACATCACCAGCGTTGTTTATCTGTTCACGTGATTGCTTTATTGCAAAAACTAATATCGACGTCTCAAAAACATAGAAATGTGGTTAAGGCATTATTCTATAAATTTTACTGAAAAGTAGATGGGAACAAGGCAATTACCACTCAGCATGCAGCCATGGGTCATTTCAGGAGTGCAAAAGATATGAAAGGCAAGTCAAATAAAGTGAGGGAAGAGGTGAAATAGTTGCATGCACTTTTCAATTCATTGATGAATGATAGCCAAAATATATGGGATGTGTAAATTATCCATCAACAGAAAATACAAGGGTTTATATGCTGAATTCAATTAATTGAAAAAATTTAGACTTTAATAGAGGATCTTGATTCTGTAAGGCGCAGTGAACATTCCGGCACCTTACTGAAAGACCTCTATGTAATTATGACCACTAGACCTGACTATGGAAGTTAGGTTAGTGCATACAACCAGGCAGACACGTCTGAATTATTGAAGACAAGGAATAATGAGAAGTTGAATAAGTTAAAACCAAAAAGGTTCATCACTAATTTGGCTGGGAAATATTGGAGTGTCATATCATTATTAACTCCACAAAAGACAACTATTCTCTGTAATTCCCCCTCAACTAGAAATTAATTTCCTCGACCATAATGAGGGGGGGTTACCAACTTTATATTAAAGCTCAACTATGATAAGTGATGAGGCACACAGTCTCACCCCACAAACAGCATACAAATAATTTATAAAATCAAGTATAAATTGGGTTGAATAAGCGCTAGATATTATGAATTAACAGGGAAAATTTATATATGTTAAATTAATATCTAAAACCACAGAAATCAAGTATTTAGCCTTTAATAACATGATATTCTTCCTTACCTTATGAGCAATTTTACTTTTCTCAATATACTGAATGAGCTTGTATATGTTCAAATTGTCAATCAGTGTTTCAGACATGAAGCTATGGACACCATACATTCTTGTAAACTGATTTTTCATGCCACCATTATAGTTGCTGTTGACACCGGTTCCAAATTTACCAGGCCCGTTCTCTTTCCTTCCTGGTGTATATTCAAAATAAATAAAAAATATTTAGATATATATCACCACACTTGCTTATATCTATTACATGTACTAAATATAAGAAATTACTATAGCACTGTCAAGTTCCCATAATATAAAAGTCTTCTAAAGTTAAAAAATGATATTTTAATTATAAAATAAATTTTTGAATATACTTACCCGGTGAATATATAGCTGCAACTCTGTTGCTCGACAGACAAACTGTACAGAAAAAACTCGCCAGCGATCGCTATACAGGTTGCGGGTGTGCCCAACAGCGCCATCTGTCGGCCAGATACCAAGCTCTATGTAAACAAAGATTCAATTTTCTCCTCGTCCCACTGTGTCTCTATTGGGGAGGAAGGGAGGGTCATTTAATTTATATATTCACCGGGTAAGTATATTCAAAAATTTATTTTATAATTAAAATATCATTTTTAAATATTTAACTTAGCCGGTGAATATATAGCTGATTCACACCCAGGATGGTGGGTAGAGACCAGTAATATATGTTTACATTTTATGAGCTAAGAGTTTTTATTTCATTTTAGAAGATATCAAAATAACAAAAACAAAATAAATAGTTACCTGGTAAGGAAGTCGACTTGAACGATTACTCTGCCTTATAAGTACGTCTTCCTTACGGAGCCTCGCGATCCTCTTAGGATGCTGATCGACCCCTAGGAGCTGAAGTATCAAGGGTTGCAACCCATACAACAGGACCTCATCAAACCCCTAATCTAGGCGCTCTCAAGAAATGACTTTGACCACCCGCCAAATCAACCAGGATGCGAAAGGCTTCTTAGCCTTCCGGACAACCCATAAAAACAACATTAAAAAACATTTCAAGAGAAAGATTAAAAGGATATGGAATTAGGGAATTGTAGTGGTTGAGCCCTCACCCACTACTGCACTCGCTGCTACGAATGGTCCCAGTGTGTAGCAGTCCTCGTAAAGAGACTGGACATCCTTTAGATAAAAAGACGCGAACACTGACTTGCTTCTCCAATAGGTTGCGTCCATTATACTTCGCAGAGATCTATTTTGCTTAAAGGCCACGGAAGTTGAAACAGCTCTAACTTCGTGCGTCTTCACCTTAAGCAAAGCTCGGTCTTCCTCACTCAGATGTGAATGAGCTTCTCGTATTAACAGTCTGATAAAGTATGATAAAGCATTCTTTGACATAGGCAAAGATGGTTTCTTAACTGAACACCATAAAGCTTCAGATTGGCCTCGTAAAGGTTTGGTACGCTTTAAATAGAACTTAAGAGCTCTCACCGGGCATAAGACTCTTTCTAGTTCATTGCCTACAATCTCCGATAAGCTGGGAATATCGAAAGATTTAGGCCAAGGCCGAGAAGGCAGCACATTTTTGGCTAGAAAACCAAGTTGTAGCGAACAGGTGGCTTTTTCTGACGAAAATCCGATGTTCTTGCTGAAGGCATGAATCTCACTGACTCTTTTAGCTGAGGCTAAGCATACCAGGAAAAGAGTCTTTAGAGTGAGATCTTTCAGGGAGGCTGATTGTAGCGGCTCAAACCTGTCTGACATGAGGAATCTTAGTACCACGTCTAAATTCCAACCAGGGGTAGCCAAACGACGCTCCTTGGTGGTCTCAAAAGACTTAAGGAGGTCTTGAAGATCTTTATTGTTGGAAAGATCTAAGCCTCTATGCCGGAAGACCAATGCCAACATGCTTCTGTAGCCCTTGATAGTGGGAGCTGAAAGGGATCGTCCTTTTCTCAGGTATAAGAGAAAATCAGCTATTTGAGCTACAGAGGTACTGGTCGAGGATACAGAAACTGACTTGCACCAGTCTCGGAAGACTTCCCACTTCGATTGGTAGACTCTAATGGTGGATGCTCTCCTTGCTCTAGCAATCGCACTGGCTGCCTCCTTCGAAAAGCCTCTAGCTCTCGAGAGTCTTTCGATAGTCTGAAGGCAGTCAGACGAAGAGCGAGGAGGCTTGGTGTACCTTCTTTACGTGAGGCTGACGTAGAAGGTCCACCCTTAGAGGAAGACTTCTGGGAACGTCTACTAGCCATCGAAGTACCTCGGTGAACCATTCTCTCGCGGGCCAGAGGGGAGCAACTAACGTCAACCTTGTCCCTTCGTGAGAGGCGAACTTCTGCAGTACCTTGTTGACAATCTTGAACGGTGGGAATGTGTAGAGATCCAGATGTGACCAATCTAGGAGGAAGGCATCTATATGTATTGCTGCTGGGTCCGGGACTGGGGAGCAATAGATTGGAAGCCTCTTGGTCAGCGAGGTTGCAAAGAGATCTATGGTTGGTTGGCCCCAAGTGGCCCAAAGTCTCTTGCACACATCCTTGTGGAGGGTCCATTCTGTTGGAATTACTTGCCCTTTCCGACTGAGACAATCTGCTATGACATTCAAGTTGCCTAGGATGAACCTCGTTACTAGGGAGATGTCTTGACCTTTTGACCAGATGAGCAGGTCCCTTGCGATCTCGTACAACGTCAGTGAGTGGGTACCTCCTTGTTTGGAGATGTACGCCAAGGCCGTGGTGTTGTCTGAGTTTACTTCCACCACTTTGCCTCGAAGGAGAGACTTGAAGCTTTTCAAGGCCAGATGTACTGCCAACAGCTCCTTGCAGTTGATATGCATGCTCCTCTGACTCGAGTTCCACAGTCCTGAGCATTCCCGACCGTCTAGTGTCGCGCCCCAGCCCACGTCCGATGCGTCCGAGAAGAGAACGTGGTTGGGAGTCTGAACAGCCAGGGGAAGACCCTCTCTTAGGTTGATATTGTCCTTCCACCAAGTCAGACAAGACTTTATTTTTTCGGAAATCGGGATCGAGACCGCTTCTAGCGTCTTGTCCTTTTTCCAGAGAAAAGCTAGATGGTATTGAAGAGGACGGAGGTGTAGTCTTCCTAGTGACACAAATTGTTCCACGGATGACAGCGTCCCTACCAGACTCATCCACAGCCTGACTGAGCAGCGTTCCTTCTTCAGTATCTTCTGGATGGATAGCAGGGCTTGATCTATTCTGGGGGCTGATCGTCTTGTTGTTCAGCAACGTCCTCATCAGATAGTTCCTCATCCGAAAACTGATGAGGAAATGGCAACGGAGTGGGCAACGTCTGGCTCGCTGAGTCCGGTCGCACTGGTGCATGCGTGACGGAGCCGGACGCAATATCATGGAACTGCTGCACAGTCTGTGAACTGTCAACAACCATGGGTGCGCGAGGAAGCACAGCGTCCACCCGAGACTGTCTAGACCGTCTGGGTTGTGCAGTCAACACCATACCGGGTTGCTGAGGTTGACGCACTGCGTCAAAACAAGTCACCTCTGCTGGTTGTTGAACGTCCTGAACGTCAACAACCACCTCCGAGCGTCGCTTAACGTCAACGTGCGGCTGGCAACCCACACTGGGTCGCATCGGTGGAGGAACCACCTCAACTGGTAGACGCGAGAAGGTTACCTCAGCGTCAACAGGACGCACAACCGACCGGTTGGAAGGTTGTTGGCCAGAAGGTTCGGCAGCAACCTTCTCCGCATTAAAGTCCTCTATCAAGGACGCAAGCTTGGACTGCATGTCTTGCAGCAAAGCCCATTTAGGGTCTACGGGAGCAGGTGCGGCAACAGACGGGGTTAGCGACTGAGGCGGTACCGCTTTCCATCCCTGAAAGCCTTGTTTATGCATGACATAATTGTACAGCAAAACTTCAAAGGCTCGAAAACAGCTGTGAAGTTGACCTGTAAAAAACTTGGAGCGTCTCCTGGCCAGGCGCCAGGGAGAGTCTACGAGATTTGAGAAGTCTATCTGGGCAGAGGCATGAACTCCCAAGCCGAGAACTTCTCTCGTGTCATATCAGACTCTCGCTCTATAAGCCAGTTTAAAAGAAGGGAAAGCAAAGGCTGTATCCCCCAAACTCCTCCTGGTGATAAACCAGTCGCCTAGCAAACGTAAAGCTCTCTAGGAGAGCGAGAGAGCACTAGCTTATAAACAACGGCTTCGAAGTAGCTAGGCCTAGTGTAAGCTCTGACGTTTAGGCGAACGAGGAGCAGCAGTTACAAAAAGATCCGAACAAAGATCCTTAAAAAAAATCATCATGATTTAATTAAAGTCCATAGAGGGCTAAGCAGCTTTAGGCTCCTCTCCATCTGACAGAGTCCTCAAGGGAATATCAGTAGGAGGGGGAACAGCAACTTCCTCATCTACAGGAACCTTGTCCGATAAAAGCTGAGTCTCAAGCAAGGGAGAGACCTACCGTGGTGGCAATGCTTTACAAGCAGAGTCCACACTCCCTGGTGCATTAGTAGCGGACCAGGACGCAACGTCATGTAACTGCTTGACAGTCTGTGAACTGTCAACAACTGAACTGTCAACCACAACAGGTGCGTGAGGACGCACAGCGTCCACTCGAGACTGCTTTGACAGCCTAGACTGAGCAGTCAAAACAACTCTAGAATGCGGAGGTTGACGCACAGCGTCAAAACAAGTCAACTCCGATTGTTAGCGAACGTCTTGAACGTCAACAGGAGCATCAGCAAGTGGCCTAACGTCCAAATGCGGCTGAAAATCCACACGAGACCGCATCGAGTGTGGTTCTAAACAACCTGACTGACGTGACTTAGCTACGCTAACGTCAACAGGAAGCACAAAGGAACGTTAGGTTGGCTGAAAGCCAGGATATCGATGAGATAAACGGCTAGACTCAACGGACTAATCGGCAGAATAGTCTTCCATAAGGGAGGCAAGCATATTCTGCATGTCTTGCCGTACAACCCATTAAGGATCAACGGAAATGGTTGTGGTAAGAGACGAGGGTAACGTCTGTGACCGCAACACTTTGCCAACAAAAAAGACTCTCGGAGTCTGTGTTACGCTTTTGTTAGGCGGCGAGCAGTTATCCGATGACTGCATAGGGTCAGAGCTGTCCTAATGGCTGTAACCAGGACGCTGGACCTGTCCTGAAAGGACTGACTTTCGCTTAAGGGCTTCGAAACCTTGTGACAGGTTTCTTATGCGAAAAGCCTTCGGATGACGAGGAGAAAAAACGTCTCTCTCGTCTTATGGTAGGGGAGATCTTGATAAGATACACCCGATACCATAGAGGGAAACGTCTGTTCGTTGATCAAGGCCTCTCGAACCCATAAGTCGTTCGACATTACTTCTCGCCTGTTTGGGAGCTTGCAAGAGGTCCCGGACTAGGTGAACGACAGGCACGAACAGACGAACCCTCGGACGCAACACTGTAACACTTTGCGCAATATCACTTTATCACTTCGATTTCCTGTTTTGCACTTATTTCACTGAAATCGAAACTTTTACTGATTTCTACCTGAAGCACGCAATTCTACCCTTCATCAAAAGGTAGTAATTGCGAAATCAGTCGTATAATGCAAGCTCATTAATACCAGCAAAAAACAGAAAACATATCTTAAGATAAAAAATTCAGTGGCTGGGGAAGAGACTAAACACTAGTTCATATAAACTACGTTTTCAATCTCTCACCGCACATAGCCTGGGGACGAGAATAAAAAACTAAAAACGTTTTATCCTTTCTCCCCGTACAGAGACTAGGGACGAGAGTAACTCGAGAACAACGTTACCCGCTTGAACGGAACGTTTTCTCTCCTCTCTCCCTCCGTCTCTATCTCTCTCTCTCTTTCTCTCTTGATTTCGCACCTAAGAGAAGAGCCCAATTACATTTCGTCAAAAAAACATGTTATTTGACCAAAGGAAAAAACTGAAAGGTTTTTCAATTAAAAAGTTCCTTTAAAAAAGAATTTAAAACATTTAAGCTTTGAAAGAATAATGAACAAAACGTCAGAATCGATTTACTCTTTCTGCAAAGTGAAACCGTGATACTCTCTCTCTCTATCGTAACGATAGAGCGCAAACTGCGTAGTATAAATAAACTAAACGTTAGTTCATCTTTGAAAACAGTACGAAGACTATTCAAAGAAATTCTTTCATAAAATATTTATTAAAAATATTCATTTAAAAGGTTTTAAATCATTAGCTCTTTAAAAGCTATTTACGATTGCAAAGGGCTCAACGTTGTTTAACTTCGGTTTCCAAGTTAGGACCGCCTACTCTCAGGAAAGGTCGCATATAAACAAAACATTAAAATTTATTATTATATGTTTATAATAAATGGAAAGTTAATCGAAGAGGCCTAATAAAGGCGGAGAGATATAAAATATATAGAGGAAAATCTAAAATTAATTTATAACGTGATAAGATAATTACTAAAAGCCTAAACACACTTCCGTCTAAGGGAAGGGTCGGCCATTTAAAAGTGAAAGAAAGTCCATACTCTCTTTGTCACCATAACTAAATCTATCCAAAACGAGTTCAAGATTTAAGATGAAGATAAAACACCTGCACTGCGAAAGCTCAAACCAGAATATAGTACTTCACCAAAGATGATGGGAAAAACTCCAGGTTTCAACAGCGAGTAAAGTACGTCTTGTCGACACGTCGACAGAGAGAAAATTGAGTCTTTGTTTACATAGAGCTTGGTATCTGGCCGACAGATGGCGCTGTTGGGCACACCCGCAACCTGTATAGCGATCGCTGGCGAGTTTTTTCTGTACAGTTTGTCTGTCGAGCAACAGAGTTGCAGCTATATATTCACCGGCTAAGTTAAATATTTAAAAAACAATATTATTAGTACTATAAGAATCCTCAAATCACAATATTTTTAAGACTAATTATGGTTTTCCATTTAAATTATCCCCTAAATTTCAGTTAGATTTTCCTTGGTTTAACACACTCTCTATCCAAATATCTATAAAGTCCAGTTCTTCATCAGGATCCTTTACCCCTGATTTTCTGAGCTTTGCTAATGGGTCTTCTTTCTGGTACTTCCAAATCAATTACTTTTCTTAAGTGCTCTTCAAGCCTTTCCATCACAGGTCCAAACCATCTTAACACTTGAAATCCTAAGTTTGTTTTCCAGCCTCTGGACACCATAACTCTTAAGAACTTCCTCATTTGAGGCATAATCTTCCTCCTGAACTCCAGCCATGCACCCAAGCCATTTGTAATCAAATGTCTTTAAAATCCTAATTGATTAGCGACAATCTGTGTCAACGATGCATATATTAATATATTCCTTATGCACAAACATTTTCACCATTTACTCAAGATATATCATCTTATATCAGTGGACTAGTATCCTTTTTTCACTTCATCCATGCTGTTAATATATTCTTCTTACTGCCTCCCAATATTGTACCTGATTGACCATCCAGAAAAACCCCAAGGTACCAGATACTCTATATACAGTTTTCTAAAACCTGCCTGGCTACAACATGGTGCTTCTTCTTCTTCCTCCAACTCTTCTTTTCTTCCCCATTTACTTTTTACATTACAATTATCAAAAATACCTTAACCCATTAATATTTTGGAATTATAAACATTTCATGTGACTCCATCTTTTATAGTAAATATATTCTCACCCCATCTATCCAAATGGACACTTGCATAACCTTTTTCTATCTTTATTTCCTTTCAAATTCCATCAAGATTTGTTTCTCTTATAAAAATTTTGAATTCTCTCCCCATGAGCCACTCTTTTAACTTTTTAAATATTTATGAAACTATTCACTGTTCTGCTTTTAAGCTTTACTGCTAAAAATTAAAATGCAGAACCAAAAAGCATCCATACTAGTTGCTGTACTGTATTAATCATAATAGCAATACCTAACAGAACCCAGCACTCAATAAAAATATAGAAAAATAAAGGAGAAAATTGTCTCCAATCCAAAATAAAATAACACAAAATACTGACCTTCATTTAACAATTTAATTTGTGAATTAATGAAAAAACGGATTTGTTTGATGTACAGTAAATTACGTGGCGACAACCTCTTTCCATAGCGTTGCATATACTGACTCAGCTGTGCATGAGCTCCCATGAACTGTAAAAAAGTAATTAATTATTGCCAATTCTAAAGATGTTTTAATCATAAAAATAAGCAAAAATATAAGAAATTAAACATTAAGGAGTATGAATGTATGTTTGAGAGGCAGTAAACTATTTGCTATAAAAAAATCAAGAAAATACTGTAGCTTTTATTGAAAAACTTGTCACTAAATTACCTGCAATTTGCTAACAAACACTGAATGGATGTTAGCTATTGTCTCCAGTAAGTTATGTCCTTCATCTATAATAACAACATTCCCTTTCAGTTTGATTTGGCAAGCTTCTCTAGTACTCTTGTGAAGTAATGTACTGTAGGGAAGAATAACAAGCTGAAAGAATAATAAATTTTAAAAGTAATTTGTATTTTTTTCTAACTATACAAAACCGAGTCTTTTAATGGGAATTTGACTTAAGCAAAGCTGGAACAGCTGTTAAAGTTTAACAAGGTAGTTATAACTACTGGCAGATGGTGGGGATGCCCCGCCAACCTGTTAGTTAACAAGATACTACTTCTGACCTTAGGATTTGCGTAATGGTTGAGGCTGGAAGTGTAACTTAAAGTAGTTAGGTCTATACTATTACTAATACTATAAAGTTTTGCACTGAGGCAAGTCCTTTTTCATGGATTACTCGCCCTCCATAATTCTTTACTCATGGCCACCTCTTTCAGCTCTTGGTGCCTTCTCCCTCCCTAGAATTAGGTATGGGCTATCTCAGGCTGTGTAAAGTTTGGCGCTGCAAAAGAAAATACAATGCCAAACACAGACTGGTCTTTGGTCAGGGTTATTGAGTGGAATTTTGTGCATTTGTTGAGGATCCATAGACAAATCAAGTGCACTTCAATAAACATTTATAACAGACACAGCACATTGCAAAAACATCCTCAATAAGGGAGAGCAGCATCACAAATTCTTCCAAGACTTTTGTTTTGTCCAGACAATGATCCTTCCCAGGTGTCATGTGTGTTCAAAAGAAACCTACATATTAGTCTATTACCATATAAAGTAATGCAAAAGGAAGTAAAATGTCTTCAAATCTAGGAAGTTGTTTACTGATAACAGGTTAGCTACCAAGTTAGTTATATTCTTACTTTCCTGAAACCCACAACTCACAGATTACAGGGGTAGTAGGGATAGCCTGTCAACATAAAATTTTCTTTTTACCCAGGTAAAAAACATAGAAAATTCACAAATACCCATTACTTAGGCTGATGCAATTCACAACTTTGTTATAAATTTTTTTAGTAAATGTTTGTTGTGGTATCATGGCCGAGATACAAAGCATAATTTTAACATCTTTAATGCATACTCAATGCAACATTCTATTAATTGGCTTTGAAATTTCAGCTCAGGAACTTAAGCTTAAGACGACTATTAACAGCACCATGATGATAAAATGAAAAGAAATATTCTGAAAATTCCTATGATTATGAAAATGGATCTACTGTAATGGTTAATTACTGTATTCACAAAAGTTAAAATTCCAAAGGGGTAACTAAACCCTGAACCGACTAGAAAATAACACGTAGAAAAAAACATAAGAGGATGAAAAGATCTAGGTATTGCTACATACATCAAGTGTACAATAAGGTAAGATGCAGTAGATCCTCCCTCTAGTGCAGTGGTTCTTAACCTGGGGTATACGAAACCTTAAGCCTGGGGGTACGAGACATGATAGCCAGTGCAATGGTAGCTACTGTACAGTATATTTACCATGAGAAAGCAAAACATGTATTTTCCAAATATTTCTATTACTATAATTGTCTAAATTAATTTTTTTTAAGTTAGTACTGTAAACAATTATGATATTTTAATTATAAAATAAATTTTTGAATATACTTACCCGGTGAATATATAATAGCTGCTGCTCCGGCGGCTCGACAGAAAACACACAAAAACTCGCGAGCGATCGCTATGAAGGTTGCGGGTGTGCCCACCAGCGCCAACTATCGGCCAGATACCGCATATGCATGTAAACAAGCCTCAATTCTTCTCATCCCGCTGCGTCTCTATTGAGGAGGAAGGGAGGGCCTTTAATTTATATATTCACCGGGTAAGTATATTCAAAAATTTATTTTATAATTAAAATATAATTTTTAAATATTTAACTTAGCCGGTGAATATATAATAGCTGATTCACACCCATGGTGGTGGGTAGAGACCAGAGTTAATTAAGTTTACAGCGTATATGCTTAGAGTTTTTGACAGTTATAACATAACAAAACCCAAATATATAGGTACCTGGTAAGGAAGTTGACTTAGACGATTACTCTGCCTTGTTAGTCTGTCTTCCTTACGAAGCCCAGCGATCCTCTTAGGATGCTGAAAGACTCCCAGGAGCTGAAGTATCAAGGGCTGCAACCCATACAACAGGACCTCATCAAACCCCTAATCTGGGTGCTCTCAAGAAATGACTTTGACCACCCGCCAAATCAACCAGGATGCGAAAGGCTTCTTAGCCTTCCGTACAACCCAAAAACAAGATTAAAAACATTTCAAGAGACAGATTAAAAGGATATTGGAATTAGGGTAATGTAGTGGTAGAACCCTCACCCACTACTGCACTCGCTGCAACGAATGGACCCAGTGTGTAGCAGTCCTCGTAAAGAGTCTGGACATCTTTTAAGTAAAATGACGCGAATACCGACTTGCTTCTCCAAAAGGTCGCGTCCATAATACTTTGCAGAGATCTATTTTGCTTAAAGGCCACGGAGGTTGCTATAGCTCTTACTTCATGCGTCTTAACCTTAAGCAAACATCGGTCTTTCTCATTCAAGTGAGAATGAGCCTCTCGTATTAAAAATCTGATAAAATATGACAAAGCATTCTTTGACATAGGCAATGATGGTTTCTTAACTGAGCACCATAATGCCTCAGATCCACCTCGTAAGGACTTAGTACGGGCTAAGTAGAACTTAAGAGCTCTAACTGGACATAGCACTCTTTCAAGTTCGTTGCCTACGATCTCTGATAAGCAAGGTATATCAAAAGATTTAGGCCAAGGACGAGAAGGCAGTTCATTTTTGGCCAGGAAACCAAGTTGAAGTGAACATGTGGCTTTTTCTGTAGAAAAGCCGATGTTCTTACTGAAGGCATGAAGTTCACTGACCCTTTTTGCCGAAGCCAAGCACACTAGGAAAAGCGTCTTGAGGGTGAGATCCTTCAGGGAGGCTGAATGTAATGGCTCAAACCTGTCTGACATGAGGAACCTTAGGACTACGTCTAAGTTCCATCCAGGAGTCGCCAAACGACGTTCCTTAGAGGTCTCGAAAGACTTAAGGAGATCTTGGAGATCTTTATTGTTGGAAAGATCTAAGCCTCTATGACAAAAGACCGAAGCCAACATGCTCCTGTAGCCCTTAATCGTGGGAGCTGAGAGGGAGCGAACATTTCTCAGATGTAAAAGAAAATCTGCGATTTGGGCTACAGAGGTACTGGACGAGGACACAGATGCTGACTTGCACCAGTCTCGAAAGACTTCCCACTTCGACTGGTATACTCTAATGGTAGAAGCTCTCCTCGCTCTTGCAATCGCACTGGCTGCCTCCTTCGAAAAGCCTCGAGCTCTTGAGAGTCTCTCGATAGTCTGAAGGCAGTCAGACGAAGAGCGGGGAGGCTTTGATGAACATTCTTTACGTGGGGCTGACGTAATAGATCTACCCTTAGAGGAAGACTTCTTGGAATGTCTACCAGCCATTGAAGTACCTCGGTGAACCACTCTCTCGCGGGCCAGAGGGGAGCAACCAACATCAACCTTGTCCCTTCGTGAGAGGCAAACTTCTGCAGTACCTTGTTGACAATCTTGAATGGTGGGAATGAATATAAGTCCAGATGAGACCAATCCAGTAGAAATGCGTCTATGTGTATTGCTTCTGGATCTGGGACTGGTGAGCAATAGATTGGAAGCCTCTTGGTCATCGAGGCGGCAAAGAGGTCTATGGTGGGTTGACCCCAAGTCGCCCAAAGACTCTTGCATACGTCCTTGTGGAGGGTCCATTCCGTGGGAATCACCTGACCCCTCCGACTGAGACAGTCTGCCAAGACGTTCAAGTCCCCCTGGATAAATCTCGTTAACAGGGAGATGCCTCGATTTCTTGACCAAATGAGCAGGTCCCTTGCGATCTCGTACAGCGTGAGGGAGTGTGTGCCTCCTTGCTTGGAGATGTACGCCAAAGCTGTGGTATTGTCGGAGTTGACCTCTACCACTTTGTTTCGAAGGAGACTTTCGAATTTCATCAAGGCCAAGTGGACTGCCAATAGCTCCTTGCCGTTGATGTGCATGCTCTTCTGACTTGAGGTCCACAGACCTGAGCATTCCCGACCGTCCAGGGTCGCACCCCAACCCAAATCCGACGCGTCTGAGAACAACACGTGGTTTGGGTTCTTGACTGCTAGGGATAGTCCCTCTCTCAGACTGATATTGCTGTTCCACCATTTCAGGCATGCCTTTACTGGTTCGGAGATCGGGATTGATACCGTCTCTAACGTCTTGTCCTTGTTCCAGTGAAAGGCTAGATGGAACTGGAGAGGCCGAAGGTGTAGTCTTCCTAGCGAGACAAACTGCTCCAGGGATGATAGAGTCCCTACGAGACTCATGCAATTCCTGACTGAACACCGTTCTCTCTTCAGCATTAGTTGGACTTTGAGCAGGGCTTGTTCTATTCGGGTGGCAGACGGAAAAGCCCGAAAAACTGGACTGCGAATCTCCATCCCTAAATATAGAATAGTCTGGGATGGGATCAGTTGGGACTTTCTAGGTTGACCAAAAGTCCCAAATCCTTGGTCAGACCCAACGTCCAATGAAGATCCTGCAGACAGCAACGACTGGACGATGCCCTGAGAAGCCAGTCGTCCAAGTACAGGGAGGCTCGGATTCCCGATAAATGGAGGAATTTTGCCACATTCCTCATGAGCCTCGTAAATACGAGAGGAGCAGGACTGAGGCCAAAGCACAGGGCCCGAAACTGGTATACCACATTCCTGAAAACAAACCTCAGAAACGGTTGGGAATCCGGGTGTATAGGAATGTGGAAGTACGCATCTCGTAGGTCGAGAGAGACCATCCAGTCTCCCTTTCTGACCGCTGCTAAGACGGACTTCGTGGTCTCCATAGTGAACTTTGTTTTCGTAACAAAAACGTTGAGCGCACTGACGTCTAGCACCGGTCTCCAACCTCCTGTATTCTTTGGGACTAGGAAGAGACGGTTGTAAAATCCCGGTGATTGAAGGTCCGAGACTTTCACCACCGCTCCCTTCTCTAGCAACAGAGACACTTCTTGGTTTAGGGCTTGTCTCTTTGACTCCTCTCGGTACCTGGGAGAGAGGTCTATGGGAGTTGTCACTAGAGGAGGTTTGCGTACAAACGGAATTTTGTACCCCTCTCTGAGCAACCGAACAGACTCTTGGTCTGCGCCCCTCTTCTCCCAGGCCTGCCAGAAGCTCTTCAATCTGGCTCCTACTGCTGTCTGAGGCTGTGGGCAGTCAGACTCTGCCACGTGAGGACTTGGCTCCTCTCTTCTTACCTCTCTTTCCCTCGGCACGAGCGCTTCCCCTGCTGGGAGCTCTGCCACGAAAGGGCCGGATAAATCTGGATGCCGGAGTCTCGATCCTGGGTCTTACAGCAAAGGATGTAGAAGGAGTCCCTTTGCGAGCAGAGGACGCCATCAAGTCATGGGTGTCCTTCTGCACAAGCGAAGAAGCTATATCCTTAACCAGTTGTTGCGGAAACAAGGACGCTGATAAGGGAGCAAAGAGCAGTTCTGATCTCTGACAGGGAGTAACTCCTGCCGAAAGAAAAGAGCAAAGGGTATCTCGCTTCTTTAAGACTCCCGACGTAAAGGTGGAGGAGAGCTCATTGGAACCATCGCGGATGGCTTTATCCATACATGACATGATAAGTAAGGAAACATCTCGGTCAGCAGATGAGATTTTCCTACTTAAAGCTCCTAATGACCAGTCAAGAAAGTTGAATACTTCAAAGGCCCTGTATACGCCTTTAAGCAGATGATCAAGGTCCGAGGAGGACCAACTAATCTTCGAGCGTCTCATGGCCAGGCGACGGGGAGAGTCTACGAGGCTTGAGAAGTCACCCTGGGCAGAGGCAGGGACTCCCAAGCCGAGAACTTCTCCCGTGGCATACCAGACGCTCGATCTAGAAGCAAGCTTAGAAGGAGGGAAGCCAAAGGCCGTCTTCCCCAAACTCCTCCTAGTATCCAACCAGTCGCCTAAAAGTCGTACAGCCCTCTTGGAAGAGCGAGAAAGCACTAGCTTAGTAAAGGCTGGCTTGGTAGCAGGTAAGCCTAGAGCAAACTCAGACGGTGGCGAACGAGGAGCAACGGTAACAAAGTGATTGGGAAAAAGATCCTTGAAAATCAACATGATCTTCTTAAAGTTCATCGAAGGAGGAACCGTCTTAGGTTCGTCTACATCTGAAGGATGATCATCATCATGAGGATCAGCAACGTCCTCATCTGAAGGATCTTCGTCCGACAACTGCTGAGTAACAAGCAAAGGGGAGACCTGCCTTGGTGGCAATGCTTGAGACGCAGAGTCCACACGCACTGGTGCATCAGTAGCAGTCCAGGACGCTACGTCATGTAACTGCTTGACAGCCTGACTGTCAACAACAACAGGAGCGGGAGGACGCTCGACGTCAACTCGAGACTGTCTTGACTGCCTAGACTGAGCAGTCAAAACAACTCTGTGTTACGTTTCTGCTTAGGCGGCGAGCAGTCTTCCGATGACTGCAAAGGGTCAGAGCTGTCCCAATGGCTACAACCAGGACGCTGGACCTGTCCTGAAGGGACCGACTTTCGCTTTAAGGGCCTCGAAACCTTGCTCCACGGTTTCTTACGCGAAAAGCCTTCGGATGACGAGGAGAAAATGGTCTCGTTCGTCTTATGGTAGGGGCGGTCTTGATGAGACACGCCTGAAACCATAGAGGGAACGTCTGTTCGCTGATCAAGGCCTCTCGAACCCATAAGTCGTACGACATTACTTCTCCCTGGGGCTTGGGAGCTTGCAAGAGGTCTCGGACTAGGCGAACGACAGGCACGAACAGACGAACCCTCGGTCGCAACACTGATAACACTTTGCGCACTAATCACTTTCCCACGAATTTCCACTGTGGCACTCTGACACTTTAACTCTTTAACGTCAGCCATGAGTTGATTACGGTCTGTAGCTAACGACTCAACTCTTTCGCCCAAAGCATGAATGGCACGTAACATATCCCGCATTGATGGTTCCTGAGTGGTAGTAGAGGGTTCAGGCACAACTACTACAGGGGAAGGATTAGGTTCAGGGGCATGGGAGGAGGAAAAATCTACCGATCTAGAGGAACTTCTCCTCACCCTATCTCTCTCTAGCTTACGAGAATACTTGTCATATTCAAGCCAATCGAATTCCGAAAGGCCCACGCACTCCTCACACCGATCTCCTAATTGACAGGTTTTACCCCGACAATTAGAACACACAGTATGTGGGTCGAGAGAGGCCTTTGGAAGACGCCTATTGCAATCCCTAGCATTACACTTACGAAATCTAGGAATTTGAGAAGGGTCAGCCATTTTGAAAAAGTCAGAGAGTCCAAAAAACAATCCAAAGTCATCAACAATTAAATCTGTCCAATAAAGAGTTCAAGAGTTTAAGTTGAGGATAAAACACCTGCACTGCGAAAGCTCAAACCAAAATGAAGTACTTCACCAAGTCTGTTGAAAAACTCCAGGTTAACAGCGAGTAATGGTACGTCTTGTCGATCAGACCGACAAAGAAGAATTGAGGCTTGTTTACATGCATATGCGGTATCTGGCCGATAGTTGGCGCTGGTGGGCACACCCGCAACCTTCATAGCGATCGCTCGCGAGTTTTTGTGTGTTTTCTGTCGAGCCGCCGGAGCAGCAGCTATTATATATTCACCGGCTAAGTTAAATATTTAAAATTCTTATGTTTTCTATAGTTTCATATACGTTTTCTTGATGTCTCGTACGGTTCGTGTTCGCGTTGTTCCTGACTCTGAAACATGCTGCATGTGCACTGTGCTGTGTGTAGTTGAGTTTTTATGATGTCTCGTACGGTTCGTGTTCGCGTTGTTCCTGACTCTGAAACATGCTGCATGTGAACTGTGCTGTGTGTAGTTGATTTTTTATGATGTCTCGTACGGTTCGTGTTCGCGTTGTTCCTGACTCTGAAACATGCTGCATGTGCACTGTGCTGTGTGTAGTTGAGTCAATGTGAACAGTGTGAATTGGGTCTGCATTTTGTTTGAGTTAGAGTTGTTGATAGTATTGTGGTAAATTACTGGTGAGTGTCATTTTTTATTTGTGAAATGTAATTTTTGGATTATCATTTTATTTGTCACAATATGGAGTTTTTATGATAAAACAAAGTTTTATGAATACTTACCTGGCAGTTATATATACATAGCTAATTATCTCTATTTCGGCAGAATTTTTGTAAACTAGGCAACCTGTCTCCTGAGGGGAGGTGGGTGGGCCTTCGAATGTATATATAACTGCCAGGTAAGTATTCATAAAACTTTGTTTTATCATAAAAACTCCATTTTTATGAATAGAACTTACCTGGCAGTTATATATACATACCTGATTAACACACTTGGAGGAGGGTGATAGACAGTAAACATCGTTGGGGAAACAACCAAAAAAGCTGTAGGATAAATAAACACCTTGATTCCTTACCTGCTAAGGTAGCTGACTTCAAAGGTTCCTGCCTCTTGAGTCGCTTTCCCTTAGGAGTGTCAGCCAGGATGTGACCTGCAGTGCTGAAAACACTCAATCGAGTCTGTCAACGGGGTGAGACCAACAATCTGACTAGACTTCAGGACTACCTATTGCCCAAAATAAAAAGCGCAACCTTACCAAACCAACCACCTAACATTTGCAAAGTAGATAAAAATTATCTAACTAGACTGAGGTGACTGTACACAAGTCGAAGTCCTCAGACAACCAATAAAAAATACACCAACCTATGCACAAGTAAACAAAACTAAGGTTGAGGGGAGGTAGTAACTCCTTTGCCTAATACAGAAGCCGTAGCTACGTATGGTCCCAAGGTATAACATTTCTCATAATCCACCCTCACCTCTCTGAGGTAATGAGAGGCGAACACAGAGTTGCTCCTCCAGAATGTCGCATCCATAATTTGACGGAGCAACATGTTCTTGCGGTAAGCAAGCAAGGTCGCAATGGCCCTCACTTCGTGAGCTTGCACTTTTAAATGTCCGAAGTGTTCCTCCTCACACAAGAGATGCGTTTCTCTTATCACTTCCCTCAGGAAAAAGGACAAAGCGTTCTTGGAAAGGGGCTTCTGAGGATCTTTCACAGAACACCACAGGGAGCTAGAAGAGCCTCTCACACTTTTCGTGCGAGACAAGTAGGTCTTGAGGGCTCGTACTGGACAGAGCAGCCTCTCTTGCTCTTGACCCACTAGGTTGGTCAAGTTAGGAACCTCAAAGGTCCTCGGCCAGGGCTTAGAAGGGTTCTTGTTCTTAGCGAGAAAGTCTAATCTCAAGGCACAAACTGCCCCATTCAGATTGAAGCCTACCTGTTTTTCAATTGCATGGACTTCACTAACTCTTTTAGCTGTTGCTAAGGCCAAAAGAAAGAGGGTCTTCTTGGTAACCTCCCTAAGGGGAGCCTGTGAGATGGGCTCAAATCTCTTGGTGCACAGAAATTTAAGAACCACATCAAGGTTCCAAGAAGGGGGCTTTAACGGGGTCTGCTTGGTCGTCTCAAAAGACTTCAAGAGGTCATGTAAGTCCTTATCGCGAGACAAGTCCAAGCCTCTATGCCGACAGACGGAAGAGAGCATAATTTTGTACCCCTTGATAGTGGACACAGCTAGCTTAGCGTCCTGCCTGAGGTACAACAAGAAATCCGCAATCTGGCTCACAGAGGTAGTGGATGAGAAAATCTTGTGCTTCCTACACCAAGCTCTAAAAGTCTCCCACTTGGACTGGTAGACCCTCTGCGAAGAGACCCTCCTCGCTCTGGCGATAGCTTTCGCAGCTTGCGCTGAAAAGCCTCTCGATCTGACGAGCTTCTCGATAGTCTGAAGGCAGTCAGATTGAGAGCGAGGGGGTTTTGATGATATCTCTCGAAGTGGGGTTGTCTGAGCAGATTTGGACTTGCAGGGAGGCTTCTTGGAAAGTCCATCAACAAGTCCACCACCTTCGTGAACCATTCCCTCATCGGCCAGAACTTGATGATCTTGAACGGGGGAAAAGCATAAGTGTCCATCCCCGTCCAATCCATCAAAAAGGCGTCTACTGCTATTGCCTCCTTGTCCGGAACTAGGGAGCAATAGATGGGGATCCTCTTGGATAAGTTGGAGGTGAAAAGATCGATGAGGGGTCTCCCCCACAGCCTCCAGAGACTCTGACAGACCTGTTGGTTGAGGGTCCATTCTGTGGGAAGGACCTGCCCTTTCCTGCTGAGCATGTCCGCCCTCACATTCTTCTGTCCCTGAACAAACCTCGTCAGCAGGTTTATCCTGTTCTCCTTCGCCCAAAGAAGGAGCTCTCTTGCTGTCTCGAACAGAGACAGAGAGTGAGTCCCTCCTTGCTTCCTGATGTAAGCAAGAGCTGTGGTGTTGTCTGAGTTGACCTCCACAATCTTCCCAGACACCAAGTCCTTGAAGGCCTTTAGCCACAGAAAAATGGCCATCAGCTCCTTGCTGTTGATGTGCCATCCCAGCTGAATTCCTTCCCAATAGCCTGAGACCTCCTTGCTTCATAGTGTTGCCCCCCAGCCTGACTCTGATGCGTCTGAAAACAACACTAGGTCTGGGTTCTTCTTGTGTAAGGAGATCCCTTCCCCTAACAAGGTTGGGTCCAGCCACCACTTCAGAAGTGTCTTGACTTCTATTTGAATGGGGAAGGAAAAGGAGTCTTCCTGCATCTTTCTGTTCCACGTCTTCGAAAGAAAGTGCTGAAGAGGCCTTAGGTGGAGTCTCCCCAGAGAGAGAAACTGTTCGAGGGAGGATAGAGTCCCCAGCAAACTCATCCACTCCTTCGCTGTGCATCTCTTCTTGTCCAGGAAAGTTCTGACTTTTACGAGACACTTGGTCTGTCTTTCCTGAGAGGGAGAAGCCCGAAAAAGAACTGAATTCAGAACTATCCCCAAATAGAGAATAGTCTGATTCGGTCTGATCTGAGACTTCTCCCTGTTGATGACCAGGCCTAGATCTTGAGCCATCATAAAAGTCTTCCGTAAATCCTCCAGACATTTCTCCCTCGATCGTGAACGAATCAGCCAATCGTCCAGATAGAAGGATATCCTTATCCCCTCCTGATGCAGCCAACCTGACACATTCGCCATTACCCTGGTGAAGACTTGAGGAGCCGTGCTGAGACCGAAGCAAAAATCTCTGAATTGGAAGCACTTGCCCTGCATTACAAATCTCAGGTACTTCCTCGAAGTCGGATGGATGGGGACATGGAAATATGCGTCCTGCAAGTCGAGGGACACCATCCAGTCCCCTGGACGTACTGATGCCAGCACCGACTGAGTCGTCTCCATGGAGAACTTTGTCTTCTCCACAAATACGTTGAGAGCGCTGACATCCAGGACGGGTCTCCATCCGCCCGAGTTCTTGGGGACCAGAAACAGGCGATTGTAAAAGCCTGGGGAGAATAGATCCCGAACCAGTTCTATCGCCCCCTTGTCTAGCATTTGGTCGACAAGGTCTACTAGGGCCTTCTGTTTCCCCGGATCTGAGTACCGGGCTACTAAGGCCAGCGGAGCATCTGCGAGAGGAGGTTTCTTCAGAAAGGGGATCTTGTATCCTTCCTTGATGACTGAGAGGGACTAGGTGTCCGCCCCTCTCCTCTTCCAAGACTGCCAAAAACCTGACAGTCTTGCGCCTACTGTCTGGAGGAGACGAACTTCATTTTCTGGAGCGAGGTCTGAAAGAACCCCTGGTAGATCTTGGTCCTGATTCTTGCCTTCTCCCTCTAAAATCTGGTCTTGAAGTAGTCCTGCCCCGGAAGGGCTGCTGGAATCTCCTTTCCTCCCGTTTCAAAGAAGAAGGAGGGGCTGCCAAGGGCTTACGAGCAGAACGAGATAAAAGGTCTTGGGTGGCTTTTTGGGCCAGAGAAAGCGTAATGTCATTAACCAGGGACTCGGGAAAAAGATGTTGAGAGAGGGGGGCGTAAAGAAGCTCAGACTTTTGTGCAGTGGTAACAGACCTAGAAGCAAAAGAGCAAAGCAGAGCTCTCTTCTTTAAGACCCCAGCTGAGAACAGAGCCGCCAACTCATTCGCCCCATCTCTGAGGGCCTTATCCATACAGGACATAATACTGGTAAGGTCCCTAGACCCTTCCATCTGGTCAGTTTTCCTTGCGAGAGTCCCAAGCGACCAGTCTAGGAAACTAAAAACCTCAAAGGCTCTAAAAATACCTTTGACGAGATGATCCAGCTTCGACATCGACCACATGACCTTGGCTGAGTTGAGAGCATGCCTTCTAGCAGAGTCCACTAAACCAGAGAAGTCACCCTTGGAGGAGGAAGGCACTCCCAGACCCAAAGGTTCTCCAGTTGCATACCACATACCCGCTCTTGAAGCAAGACGAGCTGGTGGAAACGAGAAGGAAGTCTTAACTGTTTGTCTCCGCTCCTTCATCCAGTCATCAATCTTCGTGAGAGCCTTCTTTGCGGAGATAGACAGCTTCATCTTGATGAAGGCCGACTGTTTCTTGGCCTTCTTTCTGTTAAATTGGGACTGAGGAGATTGAGGGGCAGCAGGTTGGAATTCCTCTCCAAAAAGTTCAAGAAGGGAGCGAGAGAGAACTTTGTAATCTCCCGCAGCGTCGGCAGGATTATCATCGTCATCAGAAACATCCTCGAGGTCCTGATCCACATCTGCAATATCCTTCGAAAGAGAAGAAGGATCCTTAGAACCCGACAAGGGCAAATCAAAGGCATCATCCTGCAAAAGACGGGTTGCATCCTGGAGTCCCGCGCTAGAAGAATCCTTGGGACGAGAGGCAGTATCGTCCCGAAGAGGCAGGGTGGTATCGCCCTGGACCGAGAACGAGAGGCAGAGTTGTTCTGATGTCGAGAGCGAGAGGCGGTATCGTCGTGGCGGCGAGAACGAGAGGCGGTATCGTCGTGGCGTCGTGAACGAGAGGCGGTATCGTCGTGGCGTCGAGAACTAGGGTCGGTATCGTCGTGAACGAGAGGAGGTATCGTCATGGCGAAGCGAACGAGAGGAGGTATCGTCATGGCGAAGCGAACGAGAGGAGGTATCGTCATGGCGAAGCGAACGAGAGGAGGTATCGTGCTGGTATCGTGAACAGGAGGCGGTATCGTCTTGGCATCGAGAACGAGAAGCAGCATCGTTCGATAAGGTATCGTCCCGGTATCGAGAACGAGAAACCGAATCACCCTGGTATCGCGAAGAAGTATCGCCTGGCGAAAGCACACATTCCTCATCCTGGCGTAGAGAGGGAGAAGTTTTCTTTGAGGGAGAAGTTTTCTTTAAAGAAGAACTCCGTTCTCTCTTAGAAGCAAACTTCTTAATCGGTAACGAGTCGTCTTTACGTCTGTCAGACTGGGCGTGAGGGCGGCTAAATGCTTGCACTAAAGTCAAAAGTTGTTCCTGCATGACAGACATAAAGGATTTAGCAACATCAGCTGGGTCTTGCGGACCCGAAGGGGGGGGGGCTGACGAATAACACTCGTAGAAGGGGGAGGATCTACGGCAGTAGGCTTCGCCCTTTTCACAGGCACGGAGTCGAAATCATCCTCCGACGGACAAGGTTCATAACTGCTAGAACCGGGAGAGAAAGAACGAGACCGTTCGTCGCGGTTCCATCTCCTCTTAGTAGGTCTTGAAGCTTCAAACTTCCATTTACGTCTGGACGAATTCGGAGAAGAAAACAACACATCCGACACGTCTTTCCCGTGACAGTCAAGAGCAGCCTGGGAATCGACAACAGGACTGTCTGAGGCGACGGCTGACCGGGGGTACGTACCTCTCACCCCCTTTCGGTCATCGACGTACCTTCTCCCTTGGTCTTGGGAGCTTGGTAGAGGTCTAGGCCTAGGGGTATGACAGATTCGGTCAGTCGCCACCTCCACTGCACTAACACAAGCACTTTCACTTTCCTTACCTTTAAAGGCCTCCAGTTGTTCTTTAATGGCCTTCAACTCGGCCGCCAGGCTAGCGTACCGAGGGTCATCCGTAGATACGGAACCTGTAGGAGGTGCAGGAGTTACTACCTCAAGGGAAGGATCAACTTCCAAAGAGGAATCAATTATAGGTTCAATAGATAAATCTACGCTAAGTTCGTCTTCCTTACCACTAACAGACTTAGACTTAGACCTAGAAGCTCTCCTAACTCTATCGAGCTCTAGCTTACGCACATAGCGCTTCATAATCAACCAATCTTTCTCATCCAAAACCTTACACTCCCCGCACCTATTATCAAGGGCACAAACAAAACCCCTACAATTAGAACAAACGGTGTGAGGGTCTACCGCCATTTTCGGTAGTCTCACCTTACATTCCTCATTCGCACAGATACGGTAATGACTCTTTTCACTCATAATGAAAAACCGCAAAAAAGCTAAGAGAAAACAAAATACACAATCGCCAAAACCCCAAATCAGAGTACTTCACCAAAAAAGCAGACTGGTACACAGAGCAGGGAAAGCGAAGAAAAACTCTTAATGACGGACCAACGTGTTGTCGATCCGGCCGGCAGAGATGAACTGAAGAACAGAAAACGGGAATGATTCCTCCTACCACCCTTTAACGGGTGTTACCACCCAACCACCACAAGGCGGTTGCCTAGTTTAGAAAAATTCTGCCGAAATAGAGATAATTAGCTATGTATATATAACTGCCAGGTAAGTTCTATTCATAAAAATGTTTTTTAGTGTGGTATAACTCTAATATTGTCAAGAATAGATGTATAATTGATAAAAGAAATATAATTTCGAAGGTACTGTTATGTGTATGAGGAGGAATATAGTGGACTTAGGGATGGCTCGACCAGGGTGAGGGGTCGGGGTTGAGTTGGTCAAAAAATGGTCTGACTTGGTCAAAAACTGGTATGTGTTGGTCAAAGCATGGCTTGAGTTGGTCAAAATATGGCTTGAACTGGTAAAAAAAATCCTTTGGTAAATAAATAACCTGGATTGGAGAAAGAAGTGGTGGAAGAATTCTTATTTTGTAAACCTCTGAAAACTACTGCAAAAGCAACTGATGTGTTCAGTCTTGTGAAAGAGTTCTTCTTGGAATATGAAATGACTCTCAACATGTGTGGTTCAATTTGCACTGATGGAGCCCCTGTCATGCTTGGAAATTAATCAGGCTTTGCTACCCTAGTGAAAAAAGAGGTTCCCCATGTAACTGTCACTCAAGTGTGTGTTGCATCGTCATGCACTTGCTACAAAGACGCTGCCAGAAAAATTGAAGACTGTTTTATCATTTGTTGTGTGTGCTGTAAATTTCATCAGAGGACGGGCAGTGAATCACCGTCTTTTTGCATCTTTTTGTGAAGAAATTGGAGCTGAGCACAGTGTTCTTCTTTACCACACAGAAGTGAGGTGGCTTTCCCGTGGCAGGGTACTTACACGTGTATTTGAACTTCATGAAGAAATTATGCAATTTCTTAGAAATCAAGGCAGTGAAATTGCTGACCATTTTGAAAACAGGGAGTTCATTTTGTCTCTGGCATATCTGGCAGCAGAAGGGGACTCAGCAGTATGAAGCTTCATCTGTGGTGGAAATGTGGGAGGTTGGGCTGTGGCACCCTAGCAGTACCAGCTGAACTCGGCTGAGTCCCTGGTTAGGCTGGAGGAACGTAGAGAGTAGAGGTCCCCTTTTTTGTTTTGTTTCTTGTTGATGTCGGCTACCCCCCAAAATTGGAGGAAGTGCCTTTGGTATATGTATGTATGTATGTATATCTGGCTGATGTATTCATGCACCTCAATGAACTGAATGTCTCTATGCAAGGAACAGCGATGAATATGATAACTGCCAGAGAAAAGTTATCTGCCCTCACCAGGAAACTTCCAATGTGGATAAAGCACATTGAAAGTGGAAATTTTGCAAACTTCCCTTCTCTTGATGAGGCTGCTAGTGCTGAAGAAGAGCTGCCCATCCTGAGTGAAGTGAAAGAACATTTGCAAGAACTGATTCAGTCCTTCCAAGGGTATTTTCACCTTGAAGAAGGTTCTGTGGCACAAAGATGGATACGGGATCCATTTCTTTTCAACCTTGATTCCATGGATGATAATGATATCATGAAAGATGATCTTGTGGAGTTGCAGACCAATGACAGAATCCGAATGGAGTTTGAAAAAATGCAACTGGATATGTTTTGGTGTGCACAACTCCAAGCATTCCCACAGTTAGCAAGGAGAGCTTTGGAGGTCCTCGTGCCATTTGCAACTACATACTTATGTGAGGCAGGTTTTTCAACGCTCCTACACGTCAAAACAAAAGCCAGAAACCGTTTGGATGCAAGTGATGACATGCGTCGGGCCCTTTCAAAGAAAGAACCTCATTTGAACAATATCATTAATAAGAAACAACAACTAAAGAGCCACTAAAAATGTGTTGGTGTGCACTATGTAGTAATACTCATTATTATTCATTGTATCCTAATAATTGGCACTTTTCATTTGAAATAAAAAAAAAAAGTACCTTTCTTCTGTAATTAAAAATCTAATAATTTCTCAGCAAGGTTTGTATTACTAGTCCTTTTCATATATTTGTATTGTATTTACATTGGATGGGGGTACGAGAAAATTTTCTGACACTGAAAATTTACAAATACCCATTACTTAGGCTGATGCAATTCACAACTTTATTATAAAAAAGGTTAAGAACCACTGCTCTAGTGGGAAGGAAGGTTTTACTTGGTTTGAAGACATTATTTTTTTTAGCACATATGACATGAATAAAATGACTGTCAAGCTTATTGAACAGACACAAGGTACATTCAAAGCAAAAAAAATTCTCTAAATATAACAGTAAAAATTTTGTAACATATTGGACAGTGCAACAACTGTAAACATGATTCTTTATGTCTAAAGTAATCAATAGTGTTAAGATATAAACTCTATAGTAGCTGTATTACCTGGGAATCCTTAATGGCGTATCTAGCAGCATAATAAGGACAACTTTTTGTTTTCTTACCCAAGGATACCATCTGCTCAAGATCCTGAACTTCCAAAAGTAACTGAAAAGATTAGAAAGTATTTAGTTATACAGTAATCTTAACAAAATATTAGGAATATTCAGCAATTTTATTACGATAGAATTGCATAAACGAAGATAGCCTAAAGCTTGAACTTAAGATATCCTCATTTCAACAAGACCATTCACACAGGAAGCTGAAAGCGTGGGTTTGAACTGTCTCTATAAGACCAGATACCTACATTAATAAGCTTCCATATGAAGCACAGCACAGTACTTATTTATTATTGTATGACATAGAGACTGACGTAAGGTTGGGTAGAACTACGAAATTTGGATTTTCTATTTAATTCAATATCTAAGGTTGAACAACAAAGTCGGACCTGACATACAGTATGTCGTACCGACGTAAAGAGTGATACAGTATTACTGTACATTTTTTAATTCAGTAATCTTTTCATATTAGTTATACTCAAGAGACCCATGTGTATCTAATTGATAACCTCATGTTCCAGCAGACAATTGAAAATCACAAATTTTAAGTAATTTGTATTTTTCCTAAGAATACTTACCTCGAACTACTTTCTTAGGAGTACAGTATCTGGGATCTCCTCCCAACCGACCAGAGTTTTGTGTAGTTTACCCTAGTCCCGTTTTCTATGAGGGGCAACCTCAGGTGGAGTGGAACATGCCCTAAGGCTATCCCCAGGTCAGAGAGCATGCTTGCTCAGGTCTCGATCTCCAGTAAGTTCTTGATAGCTTAGGTACCTATGAAATCCAGCAAGGCACTCGGGGTAGGATGGGAGGGCCATTACCCGAAAGTAGTTCGAGTTAAGTATTGTTAGGAAAAATACAAATTACTTAAAATTTGTGATTTGTTCCAACACAGAATACTTACCTCGAACTACTTAGGAGACTTATACCTTAGGAGGTGGGAGTGTCCTTCAGGACCTAGAGACGTGACGAGAATAGAAGAGGAACCTAGGTAGGAGACTAGGTTCTGCTGACCTAAAAAAACACGAGAAAACAGGGAAAACTACGCAAAAAACCATCTTAGTGTCTAAGTAACTCACTTCTGCAAGAATCCTAGGAGACATGTCCTTCTAATGATAGTGTATCCCATGGCAGTTTCAGGGGGCAACCCGAGTCATTTCCGGTAAGGGAATAGGGGAAGGAAGAACAAGGGGGCTCAGGAAGGAACCTGTGTCTCTTGGACTCGTTACCCGCAGTTACCACTGGGGCTACACCCTTAAACCATTTGGAGCGCGGAAATGACGGGATCGAGCGAGAACCCGCCCAGGGACTTTTTCGAGTAGTCCTTCAAGCAGTGAGCCGTAAAGGTCGACTGGTTAGACCAAGTACCTGCCCTCAGACTTTGGCCCACTGCCATGTTCTTCTCAAACGCCAAAGAAGCATTTAGACTCCTCATGCTGTGGGGTCTGGGCTTTCTTGGAAAGGTGACCCCTGCACTACTGTAGGGCCTGACGATCACTTGCCTTATCCAGAAGAAGAAAGTGTTCTTGGAGACTGGCTCCTTCAAAGTCCCGAGGAAAATGAACAGACTCTTGATCTTGGGATGAAGTCTAGCTGGCCTTTCTAAATACTGCCATACTGCAAGTCCCTCAGGTTGTCCGAGCGAGGGATAGCTGGCACTGGGAACAATTCCATTTTGGGGTCCCAAACAACTGGATTCTGAGTCTTGGCTACGAAGGAGGGTAAGAATCTGAAAGTAGTATCTCGCCAGCCCTTCGAGTGTGAGATCCCGTACGACAGGCCAAGAATCTCACCTACTCTTTGCTGATGCCAGAGCTAAACGAAAGACTGCCTTGAGGGTGAGCTCCTTGTCTAGAATGCCTTTTAGAGGCTCGAAGGGAGGTTCCAAAATCAACTTCAAGTACCCTAGCCACATCCCCCTGGGGCACTCTACCGGCTTGGGGGAAAAACGACTGCTCGAAGCTCTTGAAGAGCGTCGAGATCTACCTGGAGGCACCCAGGTCTATGTCCTTCAGGAGGAAGACTTGGGATGGACATGCCCACTTCGTCCCTGAGATAGACCAGGAAGTCTTCTATCTCGTGAAAGGAGGCCCCTAACGGCCTGATGTTCTTCGAGGAGCACCCCTTAGAAAAGGTAGCCCACTACGCCTGGTACATCTCGACTGACGAATGCCTCAGGTACCCTGACATCCTTGATGCTATCCTCAACGGAAATCCTTCCCTTTTCCGGAGACGCTAGATAACCTCCACGCGTGAAGGAGGGACCAAGGGTTTTCGTGGAACCTCTGGAAGTGAGGCTGCCGGAAAAGGTCTGGTCTGTCTGGAAGTGTCCCAGGTGTAAGGCATGCCAGTTCCTTTAGATCTGCGAACCACTCTCTCTCTGGCCACCAGGGCGCTACCAAAGACACCCACAGGTTGGCCGTCCGTCTCATTGGAAGTCGTCCTCGAACGCTGCTGCTGGATCTGGCACAGGAAAACAAAACACGGGGATCTGTGCGTTTAGTCTCGTGGCGAAGAGGTCTAACACCGGCGAGCCCCACTTCAGGGAGAGGGTTTTGACCACTTCTGGGTGTAGGGACCACTCGGGCCCTACCACTCGACCCTTCCAGTTGAGGCCATCGGCCAGGACGTTCCTCTTCCCCGGAGAGAACCTGGCTGAAAAATTAATTTGTTCCATTTCAGCCCATTCTAGGAACTCCATCGTGAGACTGCACCGTTCCTTCGACTTCAGTCCTCCTTGCTCTTTCACGTAGGCCACCACCATGGCGTTGTCGCACCCCGGATCCACGGAGCTTCCCCGGGGTAGATGGACGATCTCTAGGCCCACTCTTTGTACGGTCCTCATCTCCAGCACGTATATGTGCAGGTTCGTCTCCTCGACTTCCCATTTACCTTTTGCCATTTTGTCGAGAAGATGGGCACCCCATCTCTCCTTGGATACGTCTGTGAACAGGAGCATCCCCGGAGGGTCGGCAGAAAAGGGCATTCCCTTGAGGGTGTTCGTTCCGATTGCTACCACCCCAGGACTTCCTTCGTCTCCGGGAACACCAGGACTATCTAGTGCGGGGAGTCCTATCAGTCTTTGCCAGACCTTGGCTCTCCTGGGATGGCCCGACAGGAAGAGCCAGAGTATCTGTTTCAGGGTGTCCAGTTTCTCCTCGGAGGGGATGCCCTCGCCATCCGGGAGTCTAGAACCAGCCCTAGGTAGGTCACCCTGGTGGAGGAAATCAGCCGGGACTTCTCCAGGTTGATGATGATACTCAAGACGACGTAGAACTGCAGGAGCTTCTCGTCTTGCTCCCTCAATACTCCTCTGAGACTGAAAGCAACAACCAGTCATCTAGGTACCGAATCTGGCGGACGTCCTGTTCGTGCGCCCAGCCTGAAAACTGTCGTGAAGACCTTCGTGAAGCCTTGAGGACTGTCGACAGTCCGAAGCATAGGGTTTTGAACTGCCACGTTTTGGTACTCCATTTTACCCTTAGGAACCTCCTGTTGGAGGGATGAACAGGGACCTGGAAGTAGACGTCTTTGAGGCCTATGGACCTCATGAAGTCCTCCTCCTTCAAGGTCGCTAGGACCGTCTTCGGAGTGTCCATCTTGAAGTCGGTGTTGCACATGAATTGTTGAGGGCTTAAAGGTTTCCAGAACCCTGTCGCCTTCTCCACCAGGAAGAGCCTGTTGTAGAACCCTGGACTCTGGTTTCTCGACTGGTTCTACTGCTCCTTTCGCCAGCATTGCCGAGCCTTCTTCCTGCAATACTGCTACTCTCCAGGGGTCGTTGGGTGCTAACCATTCCGCCTGTTGATCCAAGGTGGGGGTCCGCTAGTAAGGGCAGCTTGTACCCCTCCTTTAGTACTGCTACGGTCCACGGATCTGATCCGTGGTCCCGCCATGCTTGCCAATATTGTTTGAGGCATCCCCCCACCTGAGGCGCCAGCAGGAGTAGGGGGCCTCCCCTCCTAACTCCTCCGAGAGGCGCGGCCTGAACGCCCTCTCCTGGAGCCCGAGTAGGAGGGTCTGAAGGTTAACTGAGGAGTCGAAGCTCCCCTACGGGGGGCAAGGCAAGGGAAAGATTACGTGTGCCAACTTCTACATCCGACGGGCAGACGGAGCCGAAGAAGCACTGGGCAAAGGTACGGGGGTCTCTCTCCAGCGGCCACTGAGGCAGGCACTGGAGAGGCAATAGCCCCGTTCGACCCGCTAGGGGGAAAACCACTTTGCCTTCGTCACGGATGGAGCCGTCAGGAACGGGGGTACCCGTCATGGGTCTATCCCCTCCCGGGGCAATCCGTGGGGTTTAAGTACCCTGCCATGTCAGCAGTCGCCTCCGATGCTTGGATGGGGCTGGCCGGGACGATGGCACGGCTGGCTCCATCACGGATGGAGCCGCCGGAACGGAGGTAGCCGTCATGGGTGTGTCAGCGGCCACCTCCAATGCTTGGATGGGGCTGGCCAGGACAATGGAGCAGCTATCTCCATCACGGATGAAGCCACTGGGACGGAGGTAGCCGTCATGGGTCCACCCCCTCCCGGGGAGATCCATTGGGTTTAAGTTCCCTGCCATGTCAGCGGCCGCCTCCGATGCTTGGATGGGGATGGCCGGGACGGTGGCACGGCTGGTTCCATCACGGATGGAGCCGCCGGGACGGAGGTAGCCGTCATGGGTGTGCCAGCGGCCACCTCCAATGCTTGGATGGGGTTGGCCGGGACGATGGAGCGGCTATCTCCATCACGGATGAAGCCACTGGAACGGAGGTAGCCGTCATGGGTCTACCCCCTCCCGGGGAAAACCGTGGGGTTTAAGTACCTTGCCATGTCAGCGGCCACCTCCGATACTTGAATGGGGCTGGCCGGGACGATGGCACAGCTGGCTCTATCACGGATGGAGCCGCCGGGACGGAGGTAGCCGTCATGGGTGTGCCAGCGGCCACCTCCAAAGCTTGGATGGGGCTGGCCGGGACGATGGAGCGGCTATCTCCATCACGGATGAAGCCACTGGGACGGAGGTAGCCGTCATGGGTCTACCCCCTCCCGGGGAATCCGTGGGGTGTGAGTACCCTGGTATACCAGCGGTTGACCACGAAGCCTGAATGGAGCTGTTGTGGTACCGGGTATGGATGCCATGCTGCCGGGTCGAGCCAGCGGCTACCTCCGCTGGAAGGATGGAGCTCCTGCGGAGACCCATGGAGCCAGGGGCTTCCCCGTGCTGGCTGGACGGTTCCTTCGTTCAGGGCGGGCCATCGAAGAACCGGAGGCCGGGACAAGGCTGCCAGTCCGAAGGGGCGACTCTCTCCTCTGGGCGGGAGAAGTCGGAACCTTCGCGCTCTTATGCCTGTCGACCGAGACCTGGCTGTCGAAGTCCTGGAGGCTGGGACATGGCTGCCAGACCGAAGGGGCGACTCTCCGCTGGGCGGAAGGAGTCGGAACCCTCGCGGACTTATGCCGGTCTGCCAGAACCTGCTGTAGGGTTGCCGGGGTTCACGTCGAAGGACGGGCACCACCGTCGGAACGGGGGCCTCCGACCTGGGTCCAACGACTCTTCCGGAGGTTCTCGTATCTGCGGGCCTGCCCCTCGAGGAAAACCGAGGGCTGCGCTCGTGACGAGCTAGGCGGCCTCAGGAGGTCAGGACTCGGCTGCCAGACCGAAGGGGCGACTCTCTCCGCTGGGCGGATGAAGCCGGAACCTTCGCAGACTTACGCCTGTCAACTGGAACCTGCCATGATGAGTCCCTCCGTCGGGTGCCGCTGCTGAACTTCCTCAGCGCCCCGTCTTGGGAGGCACCTTCTCGGCAACGTCCTCGGCTGCAGAAGTGACTGAAAAACACGCCAAAGAGGCTGGAGAAGAATTAGGGACATTTTTCCCAACATGGGGTCATCAGAGGAGACGTGGCCTGCTTGCACCAGGACTCCGTCTCCCAACACACTCCCGCCCCTCCCTCAAGCCCCTCACTCGTCTGGAACGACGCCACAACCCCACTATCCTGAAGATCAGACTCTTGGGGAAGGGCCGCGGGCCTCTTCCCCACAACGGACTTACCTCGTCCCCTACTCTGGGTAGGGGAGGGTGGTAGGGAAGCTCTGTCAGACGAGACGCCCGGCGAAGCAAGGGAGGAAGGGGCGCTAGTCTCCTTAGGCGACCTCTTCGTCGCCTACTTCTTCTTGGTGCTATACCGCACCCACTCAGACTCCTGGGGAAGAGCAATGGGCACTTCCCCACAACTGACTTACCTCGTCCCCTACTCTGGGTAGGGGAAGATGGCTGTATAAAGAAGCTCCATTCGACGAGGCATCGGGAGAAGTAAGCGGCGAGGAGAGGCTCGTCTTCCTATGTGACCTCTTGGACGCCGCCTTCTTCTTGGTGCCGAAGCGCACCCACTGCACCACGTTCCAGGACTCGCACTCCGGACACGTGGCTGTAGGAGAACATAAGCTGCCGCTACACGACGAACACAGAGGATAAGGGTAGGAAGGATGATTTATTGTTAATTTGTTCTCTTCAGTTATTTATTTCCTTATTTCATTTCCTCACTGGGTCATTTTTCCCTATTGGAGCCCCTGGGCTTATAGCATCTTGCTTTTCCAATTAGGGTTGTAGCTTGGATAGTAATAATAATAATAATAATGGGTCCACGTGGGGACCGCGAAAGACACAAAAGGTGGGGTCGGGGACACAAAGGGTCGCACTGTGTAAGGAGAGAGCGTCGAGATGTTATCACGACGCAACCAGAGAACTTACTGGAGATCGAGACCTGAGCAAGCATGCTCTCTGACCTGGGGATAGCCTCAGGGCATGTTCCACTCCACCTGAGGTTGCCCCTCATAGAAAACAGGACTGGGGTAAACTACACAAAACTCTGGTCGGTTGGGAGGAGATCCCAGATACTCCTAAGAAAGTAGTTTGAGGTAAGTATTCTGTGTTGGAACAAATAACATTTACAATTAAACAAGTTGACGATATTCAATTCACGTACCTGTATATCAAATACTGGAAACAAGTTCTTGAAGGAAATATTATGAAGATGTATAATAATAAAAAACATGACAAATTCGAAGATAATTTGTATTTTTCCTAACCATACAAACCTTGGCTATTTACAAAGGGTTTACTTTTAGCGCAGCTGAAATGACGAGCCAATAGTTTTTAACGAGGGTTAATTACCCCTGCGCTAGTTAGCGGGGGGTGGGGAAGGGTAGCTTGCTACCCCTCCCCCCTCCACACACCAGTGACTTGCTTCACTTCACTTAGAGGTAGGACTTGACTTGGGGGTCAGGGATGGCGGGCACATATGTGTAAATAGCTAAGGTTTGTATGGTTAGGAAAAATACAAATTATCTTCGAATTTGTCATTTGTTCCGTAACCGAAATACAAACCACGCTATTTACAAAGGGTGACTTACCCCTTAGGAAGGGTGGAAAGTCCCCAGCCTTACTGACTTCGGCTTGCCCGGGGGCTCGATCCCTCAGTGAGCAGCACTAGAAAGAGGGAGCCCCTGTACCTCACAAGTTCCTAGCATCGCTAGGAACGAGTGGCCTACATAAGCAGTGTGAGGAGGAGAGTGTGACTCGTCCTATGAAGTTGACCTTGAGACCTTCAGATAGGAATTCTAGGATAGGACGTTCCCCATACCACCTCGTCAGGGTATGGGAGACGCAACAGTATTAAGCTTAATACTAGGAGCACAAAGAAGCATGGGTTACCTGCAGAGGTCGAGGTCAGCTATGCGAGGACCAGGATGCTGCTTCCCCAAGAGAGGGGAGAATGAAGAAAGAAGTAAGGGTCAGACATACTCTTTCATTCACGCAGACTAAGACCGGGTAACAACGCCCTCAACCTACTGCTACTTGTCCAAAAAGGAGCCTGAGGTTAGACCAGCTGTTGTGCAGCCACCACAGGGCCGATAGAAAACGTATCGAGGCTCCTGTGGGTCACGTCTTGCAGGTAGTGGGCTGTGAAGGTCGTTTAACGCTTCCAGACCCCAGCTTGAAGTACCTGCGTCACAGAGAAGTTTCTCTTGAAGGCCAGGGATGTAGCAATACCCCTGACATCGTGGGCCCGAGGGCGACGTGACGGAGGAGGGTCAGGATTCAGGGCCTGGTAGATAACCCTTCGAATCCAAGCTGAGATGGTGTTCCTGGTGACCCTCCTCTTTGTCCTGCCTGTGCTCACAAACAAAGCTCGCACATGAGGACGGACTGCAGCCGTTCTCTTCAAGTAGTGCCTCAGACACCTCACTGGACATAGTAGCAGCTGGTCTGGGTCGTTTGTTACAGAACGGAGACTCGCGATCCTGAAAGAGTCGAACCGAGGATCCGGCACTCCAGGATTCTGAGTCTTGGCCACAAACTCAGGGACGAACCTGAACGTTACCTCCCCCCATCCCCTTGAATGGGCGATGTCGTACGAGAGACCATGAAGTTCACTAACTCGCTTGGCCGAGGCCAAGGCGAGTAGGGAAGCCGTCTTCCAAGACAGGTGGCGATCGGAGGCCTGGCGTAATGGCTCGAAGGGAGGTCTCTTAAGAGACCTGAGGACTCGAACCACGTTCCAAGGAGGGGGTCTCACTTCCGACTGGGGGCAGGTAAGCTCATAGCTACGTATGAGTAAAGAGAGTTCTAGCGATGAAGAAATATCCACGCCCTTCAATCTGAAGGCCAAGCTTAAGGCTGAGCGATAGCCTTTCACTGCCGAGACAGAAAGGCGCATTTCTTCTCGCAGATACACGAGGAAGTCCGCTATTGCTGGAATAGTGGCATCGAGTGGAGAGATACTGTACCCATTCCACGACACCAACCACAAAAGACTCTCCACTTTGCTTGGTAGACTCCCTCAGAGGACCTTCGCAGGTGCCGAGACATTCTCTCCGCAACCTGTTGCGAAAAGCCTCTCTCCGCGAGGAGACGCTGGATAGTCTCCAGGCGTGAAGCCGAAGCGAGGCCACGGCCCTGTGAGGGACGCCGGAGTGGGGTTGTCTGAGAAGCTCGTGTCGTGGAGGAAGCTCCCTTGGGAGTTCCGTCAGGAGTTGCAGAAGGTCCGGGAACCATTCCGCGTGATGCCATAGCGGAGCTACTAGAGTCATGGAACAGTTGACCGATAGTCTGGTCCTGTTGAGCACCCTTCTCATCAGACAGAATGGTGGGAAGGCGTACACGTCGATGTTGTCCCACCGTTGCTGGAAAGCATCTTGCCAGAGTGCCTTGGGGTCCGGGACTGGTGAGCAGTACAGGGGCAGCTTGAAGTTCAAGGCTGTCGCGAACAAGTCCACAGTCGGGGAACCCCACAAAGTCAGGACTTTGTTGGCTATCTGAGGATCCAAAGACCACTCGGTACTCACTATCTGCGAAGCCCTGCTCAGACTGTCGGCGAGCACATTCCTCTTGCCAGGAATGAAGCGAGCTGATAGTGTTATCGAGTGGGTTTCGGTCCACCTCAGAGTCTCTACTGCAAGATGGGATAGCTGTTGCGAAAAAGTGCCTCCCTGCTTGTTGATATAAGCCACTACCGTGGTGTTGTCGCTCATCACCACCACGGAGTGACCCGCCAGGGACCGTTGGAACTGCTGAAGAGCCAGAAAGACGGCCTTCAATTCTAGCAGGTTGATGTGTAGGCACTTTTCTGATTCTGACCAAAGGCCTGAGGCCTTCTGGTTCAGAACGTGCGCCCCCCACCCTTCTTTTGACGCATCCGAAAACAGAGTCAATTCCGGGGGGAGGACGAGAAGACTCACTCCCTTCCGCAGGTTCTTGTCGGCCAGCCACCACCGCAAGTCCGTCTGTTTCAGAGACCCCACTGGGATCAGAATGTCCGGGGAATCGGATCCTTGATTCCACCGGGACTTGAGCCGCCATTGAAGGGATCTCATCCTGAGGCGGCTGTTTGGAACCAGACGGGCCAGGGAGGATAGGTGGCCTAAGAGACGCAACCACGATTGGGCGGGGAGTTCTTTTCGCCTGAGGAAAGGTTCCGCCACACTCCTCAGCCTTGCTATCCGGTCGTCTGATTGAAAGGCTTTGTGGAGATTGGTGTCTATTAGCATGCGTAGATAAACCAGTCGTTGGGACGGCTGCAGAGAGGACTTCTCGAGGTTTACCACGATCCCCAGATCCTGGCAAAGATCCAGAAGCCTGTCTCGGTGCCGAAGAAGGGTCGACTCCGAGTCTGCTAGGATCAGCCAATCGTCCAGGTAACGAAGGAGACGAATGCCGTTCCTGTGCGCCCAAGATGAAATCAGGGTGAACACTCTGGTGAACACCTGAGGAGCTGTGGAGAGACCGAAACACAGCACCTTGAACTGGTAGATCTTGTTGTCTAGGCAGAATCTCAGGTACTTCCTGGAAGACGGATGGATTGGGATCTGGAAGTACGCGTCCTTTAGATCCAGTGTACACATGAAGTCTTGTGGTCTCACCGCAAGTCTGACCGTGTCTGCTGTCTCCATGCTGAACCGGGTTTGTTTGACAAACCTGTTCAGAGCTGAGAGATCGATGACGGGTCTCCAGCCTCCAGTAGCCTTCTTTACAAGAAAGAATCGACTGAAGAAGCCTGGGGAGCCATCCCCGACCTCCTGGAGAGCACCCTTCTCGAGCATGGTCTCGACTTCGGCCTGAAGGGCCAGCCCCTTTGCCGATCCCGTGGCATAGGAGCTCAACGACACTGGATTCGCTGTCAGGGGAGGTTGAGATGTCATGAACGGGACGCGATAACCTTGGCCGATCACTGAGACCGTCCAAGCATCGGCCCCGTGTTGCTGCCACCTGCGGACGCAACGCTGAAGGCATCCCCCCACAGGTGGACATGCAGGGGGACTGCCACCCCTAGGGCTTGCGGCCGCCACCCCTAGGAGTCTTGCCTCCCCTGGAGGACTTACCGCCCCTCTTGACCTTGGCTGGAAAGGGCTGGGGCTTAGACACCACTCTCTTAGCTGCCGGTGCCTGTTTGGGAGCCTTACGAGGCTGTTGCTGCTGTTGTGGCGGGGCTGGAGGCTTATAGGGCCGAGTTGTAAGGGCCCTGTGGAGGAGGGAGTCCGTGCTGGATTTCCTCCACCTCTCAGCCGTTCGCTCCATGTCTTGAGGCTCAAACTGGCTCTCCCCCAGAAGGGAAGCATGTCGGAGCCTACACACATCTACGGCGGGGACCTTCGGATGGAATCTCTCGGACACAGCATCGCGACGCTTCAACACCGAGTTGGCCCACAGGGTGGTAACCTGGTGCGCCAAAAACTCGATGGAGTGGGTGCCCGAGAGCAAGAAGGTCTCTAGGGCCTTCCTATTGGTCTCCTTGGACAAGTCCTCCGATCGCAATAGGATGCCCAGAGATCCTAGCCAGAAGTCCAGCCACGAAGTGGCCTGCATGGCACACTTAGCGACCTTCTCGTGGTTAAGGATCTCTGCCGCCGAGAACGACACCTGTCGGGCAGAGAGTTTCTCAAGGGGAACTCCCTTCGCCAGCTCCTCCACAGAGTGATGGAGAGGAAGAGCGAGGTTGTGCTCACCCAGGATCTCGAAATACCTCCTCTACTGAAGGCGAGGAGGAGGGATGAGCTTGTTCCCGGCAGTGGAACGACTGGAGGAGGCAAGAAGTGCGAGCTGAGCGTTGGCTAGGGGAGGCAAGAAGTGCGAGCTGAGCATTAGCCCTAGCCCTGGCACTCTTCAGCCCCCGAGACCAGGGCAGAGTTGCACTGGTCTTAGGGGCCTTCCGAACGTCAAACACTTCATCCAGAATCGTGTCTTTGCCTTCACGGGGGGCGATGACTGGATCCGTAAGTCTGTTAAGTTGCCTTATCAGGCTTAGGACCTGCCAGAAGGCATGTTCGGACTCTTGCTGTTCTTCTCCCTGCGGGCTGGCAGCTAAGTCTCCTGCCCCAGGAATCTCTTCCTGGGGTGATACGTGGACATTCCCCTGGGTAGTCGTGGGTTCCTGACGAATCCTTGCACAGAATTTAGGGACGGTCTTGGAATCCTTGGGTTCCCTCCTGGGAGGGATACAGGATCCCAACAACGAGGTTCGAGGGGCCCCTTCCTCACGAGACGATTCTTCTGCCTGAAGCGAAGTCTCCCCCCCTGGTGCCGAGGGGAAGACTACCGCCCCACTGGACTCACCTGAGGACGGAAAGGCCTTGTCCACGGGAGAAGGAGAGAGTACTCGTGCAGGAGAAGGGACCTTCAAGACCGACCTCTTGGGAACCAACTTCGCCCTGGGGGAAGTCACCACGAAGTCCACTCCTCTCTTTCTCTTCAGCGTAGGAGACACAGCCGATGGTTTGTTACCCTGGCCGGCGAGTGCTGGTTTCATAACCCTCACTAACGCCCGTGCCAGCGGACCAAACCAAGTCTGCTGCTCCAAGGACACAGAGTCCGAAATCCTCGCTAAAGGGAAAGGGATCGGGCGATCCTTAGGAGTGGACACGACGGTACCTGCCTGAAAAGAAGGTGGGGAAGAATGCTGTACTGACCTTTCTTCGTCCTGCACTACCAACCTGTGCTTGGATGGACGTGATCCCGAGTGCCGTCTAGGAGCACGCATCCCTGCTGCTACCACCGGCTGTGGAATTCGCCGCGAACTATGGTCGCGCGAGGGCGAATGATCGCGCGGGCGCGCAGGTGGATGATCGCGCGGGCGCGCGGGCGAGCGGGCGCGCGGGCGAGCGGTCGCGCGGGCGAGCGGTCGCGCGGGCGAGCGGTCGCGCGGGCGAGCGGTCGCGCGGGCGAGCGGTCGCGCGGGCGAGCGGTCGCGCGGGCGAGCGGTCGCGCGGGCGAGCGGTCGCGTGGGCGCGCAGGCGAGTGGGCGCGAGGGTGGGCCGGTAAGTGAACACGTGTCCGAGGCGACGAACGCAAGCGTTGGCGCGACGGCGAGGGAACGCGCTGCCGCGTAGGTGAGGAAGATCGCTGGCGATGTAGATCCACAGGCAATCGATGACGGGCTGGTGAGTGCAGTCACTCAAGTTGGCGATGGCGCGATGTGGTATGTCGACGCACTGGTGTGCGATGGTGAGCAGCATGCGCAGGTGAATGACAGCGTAATGGTAAGCGATGGCGAGCAGCATGCGCAGGTGAATGATCGCGTGATGGGGTGCGATGGTGATCAGCATCCGCAGGAGGGCGATCGTTCAGGGGCGAGCGATGAGGAGTAGCATGCGCAGGAGGGCGATTGTGCAGGGGCGAGCGATGGCGAGCAGCATGCGCAGGTGGCCGATCGCGTGATGGGGTGCGATGGTGATCAGCATCCGCAGGAGGGCGATCGTGCAGGGTCGTGCGATGGCGAGCAGCATGCGCAGGAGGGCGATCGTGCAATGGCGAGCGATGGCGAGCAGCATGTGCAGGTGGGCGATCACGCGATGGCGAGCTAGAAGCTGGCGAACCATGTTCCTTCAGGAGCGTTGGAGAACGTCGGCGCGCTAGCTGTCGCTGTTGAATAGGCGATACTAAGATCGCCTGTGCGCGCTGGCAAGCAGGTGAACGCTGGCGAGGAGGTAATCGCTGGCGCGTAGGTGATCGCTGGCGAGCAGAAGGTCGACGCGTGTCATGTGAGAGGACAGGTGGCGCGGCGCGTTCACGAGCAGGAACAGGCAGATCGCTGGCGCGTTGGCGAACATGTGTTTCTGACACACGCGCAGCACGATGTTGCGTAGCCACAGGACCAGGCAGATGGTGAGCAGGGAGTTCAGCAGGAACTAAAGGGTGGTCAGAGACCGCAGCGCGAGGGTCCTCAAATGAGCGCTGATGCTTGGAAGAGAGCTGACGAGCAGGAGAGCGCTGGCGAGGGGGGCGAACATCAGGAGAGAGCCGACGAGCAGGAGAGTCTTGGCGAGCAGGAGATCGTCGACGAGCAGGAGAGCGCTGGCGAGCAGGAGAGCGTTTGTGTGCTAGCACTGCTCGCGTAAGGGAAGGATCCCTTAGCCCCGAAGGGACCGTTGCCCGTCGGGTGACGAGTTCTCCAGAAGGCGAAGATCTGGCAGGAGATGGTGAGCGGTCTGCAGAGAGGTTCAAGGAGGGCGGAGCTGTAGGTTGAGGCTGACGAGGAGAGTCCCCCCGGAGGATGAAGACCCAAAAAGGCGCCTCTTAGTCCCCCTATAAGGGGAAGGGAGACCCTTGTGGCGTAGAGGACGGTGAGCCTTACGGCGGAGGCGGCCTCGGGGGAGATCGTCGGGACCATTGGTCCTCCGAAGGGGAGTCTCCGTCAAAGCACTTCCCTCAGAAGGAAGCTGAGCAGCAGTCGAGACCGAAGGACTCACTTCCCCCTTCGAATGATGTACGGAAGGAGGAGGAGAGCCTTTAGCACCATCACCAGCAACAGCACCTGCGGCGGAAGGCCCAGCCACGTCGGAGGCCTCTGTCACCACGACGTCGACAATAGACAGAGGGTCTACCTCTGCTACCACCGGCGACTGCTTAACAGCGGCCCCCAACGAGACAAGGTCAATAAGAGCGACCCTGGAGGGCAAGCCCTTAAGCCCCAGGGACGACCAAATCTGTAAAAGATCATCACTGGATAAGGCATTATCAATAACCTCCCCCGGAGGAGGAGGGGGAACCGCCTCGCTATGGGAGGCGACGCCCTCTCCCCCCACCGAAGGTCGGGAAACAGAACAAGGGCCTGCGCTCCCACTCGGCCGACTCGCCTTAGGAGGCGGACGAGGGGGAGCTTCGGAGGAGGTTTGGGCGGCGGAAGAAGAGTCCCGAGAACCTTCCTCCTTCAAAGCTAACCCCGGAGGAGAACGGTCTCTCTTGGACTTCTTCTTACGCCGACGGCCAAACCTCTCCCACTGGGAGGCAGTCCACTCCCTGCACTCACGGCACATGTTCTCCTGGTCACACCGTCGGCCCCGACATTGAGGGCAGAGGGTGTGAGGATCCGTATTAACGTCCGACATGAAAGTCCCACAAGGACGGCCGGCAACTCCAGGGCATGTACGCATAGTAAAGAAAATAACTGAAGGTCAACTTCCAACCAACACACACGCTGAAAAGAAAAAGCAGAAAATTAAAGGCTGTCACGAAGGCGATGAGCAGACACGTCTGATCACCGCCGAGCCAAAAGTGAAGTGGAGCAAGTCACCGGTGTGTGGAGGGGGGAGGGGTAGCAAGCTACCCTTCCCCACCCCCCGCTAACTAGCGTGGGGGTAATTAACCCTCGTTAAAAACTATTGGCTCGTCATTTCAGCTGCGCTAAAAGTAAACCCTTTGTAAATAGCGTGGTTTGTATTTCGGTTACGGAACAATTCTTGTTTACGATCGTAATAATTTCTTAAAGTACGCAGATAGTATGTAAATTTTCAGTTATTGGGAGGATCACATCTCTTCACTTACAGTTCCTTTACTTTTTTTCATATTTCATTCTTTTCTTTCTTTTGTGTCCTTCAAAATATAATTATCTGAATAGTTATTGTTGCTAGTTGCTTTTCATATAAAGGGGACTCTTTTATGGTTAATTCTTTATTACTTTTTAAGTGACTAGTAACCTATCCCCATTAAACTCATGTTGTAATTAGGTGTTGACTGTCTAATGATTAGTTTGAACAAACATATTTCAATCATGAAGCAATGGTCGTTTAAACAATTGGTTTGAATGAAAAAAATCAATATTTGAAAGTATGTTTTCTGACGAAAGTTGCATCCAAACAGGCTGTAGTTTGTCAGGTGCAAGTTGGGTTAAAGATTAGCTAAAATTGAAAAACTTACATTATCAGCTAAATTCTCAAGGGCCGTATGTTTATAATACGGACAACCTTAAGTTGTCTTTTTCTTTTTGCAAGCCACATCACCACCATCCACCTTACTTGGTCTCCCTTTCTTTCCTCTTTGGAGTTCTGTGCACCTGCAAATAGAAAAAAAAAGGGAGAATAGGAATTAAGTTTCTTAGATATAAGGTTTGTTCATTCGTCTATCATTCTACCTTGTGTGTGACTATGACTATGAACTGGATCATTCCTGTTTTGAGTATTTCACAGGCTTGGAAACAGAGACTGTGCATGTAAGAAATTGACAGACTGTGTAGAATGTCAAACGGAAATAATGACAGTATGCTAACTTTTACTCGTGAAAACAATTATCAATATTAATATGAAATATATAAGACATGATGATATTATTTTGTATAAATGATAAATGAGAAAAAAGGAATAACAAGTAAAAACAAATCTTGTAGTGTGTCAACAACTTGCATTACTGGTAAAACATTTTACTTATGTTATGGGTGGGATTTGTGGGAGTCAAGAGGCGAAGAATAGAAAAACACTACGTAGTACAGTAATATCTGTGATTTGAACACATACCTACACTGAATTACCCAAAAAAACACCTTACATAATCGTCAATAACGACTAGAATCGCAAGCATTTCGGTTGGTGGTGGGATGAGATGTGAGGATCACTATGTCTTTAAACTGGGGGTGTCAGGGGGATTTGAGAAATACCTCAGATAGGGAATGTCATCATTGGTTAGAGTGTAGTATGATTTTACTATGGTAAATTAACAACAGACTAAATAGCTCTTACACAATTAGAAATAATAGAGTAGAATCCCAAAGACTTTGTTGGATGACTGAAGAAAGAAAGAGGAGAGGTTAATATTAGGGAGAGGAGAAGATTTCTAAGTGAAATTCCTCGAGTGTGAACTGTCTGTGATATACAATACTGTACAACCATGTGCTATACTCTTATGTAGGATATAAGAGATATACGAGTAACTTTAACCTCCACATAGTTTATATAGTTTAGTAGGTAGTAGGTTGGCCAGGGCACCAGCCACCCGTTGAGATACTACCACTAGAGAGGTATTGGATCCTTTGACTGGCCAAACAGTAATGCATTGGATCCCTCTCTCTGGTCACGGCTTATTTTTTTCTTTGCCTACACTTACACCGAATAGTTTGGCCTATTCTTTACATATTCTCGTCTTTCCTCATACACCTGACAACAATGAGATACTTAACACTTCTTCACCCAAGGGGTTAATTACTGTACTGCAATTTGTTCAGTGTACTTTCCTCTTGGTAAGGGTAGAAGAGACTCTTTAGCTGTGGTAAGCAGCTCTTCTAGGAGAAGGACACTCCAATATTAAACCACTGTTCTCTAGTCTTGGGTAGTGCCATAGCCTCTGTACCATGGTCTTCCACTGTCTTGGGTTGGAGTTCTCTTGCTTGAGGGTACACTCAGGCACACTATTCTATCTTATTTTTTTTTCTTCCTCTTGTTTTTTTGAAATGGTGTGTTGGGCAGGCTTAATAGAAGGGCCATGGATGCCTGGTGGTTTATCAAGAGGTTGTCTTTTCCTTTTTCTGATTCTTTTTCTTCTCAAAACCATCCTTACTGTCCTCCCTTCAGTTGAAGTGGCTATCCTGGAGGGTATTTAGCCTTGCATGGTGTATCGGCTCCTCCATGTTGACCAGTTTTTCCGACTTTTTACTATAGTCTATGGGTATCATTAATCACTTTGTTTATAATTCTGTACGTATTGTTTTTGTTATAATTCTTGTTAATCTAGTTTATAAGTATGATGTCTCTTTTTTATTTCTATTAATTCTTATGCTGTCTGGAGACATTGAGCGAAATCCGGGACCAGTACGTCCTAGATTTCGTCAATGTCGTCTTCTGTATTGCAATATTCGTGGTCTTCATGCAAATATCCAAGACCTTACAGTTGCGTCCAGACAGTATGATATTCTTTTGTGCTCAGAAACTTTGGTTTCTAATATGAGGCACTCATCTGAGCTCCTTATAACTGGTTTTAAGAAGCCAATAATGTTGAAACGTGATGCCATCCCTAGGGCCAGGGGAATGGCGGTGTATATTAGGACCGAGTACCCTGCTTCTCATAAGTCCTGCTATCAATGTGGATGTCATGAGATTCAGGTAATAAAAGTTTGTGGCAGGCATAACAACTTTTATTTATGTTCGATCTACCGGAATCCAGACATGGATGATTCTATCTTCGATTGTCTTCTTACCATTATGGCTAAGATACAAGAAGATGATAGAAAGGCTTCTTTTGTCTTTGTTGGTGATTTTAATGCTCACCATAGGGAGTGGTTAAGTTCTATCTCTCCTACCGATCGCCATGGCTTAAGAGCTTTAGACTTTGCCTCTGAATCAGGCTGTGAGCAAATCATAAATGAAGCTACTCACAGGTCTGGTAATTGCTTGGACCTCGTATACACTGACTCCCCTGGCGTTATAACTGGTAAGGTTGGTTCTCCAGTCGGGACATCTGATCATGCCTTGATTTCATTATTAGTGAAGACTGAGCAGCCTGTCCCTGATATATCATATTCTTGTAAAATTTATATGAAATCCCAAGCAGACTGGAATGGGATTTTACATGATCTTTTGTGCTTGAATTGGTCACAATTATATAATAGTGTAGATCCTGTTGTCCCTTTGAATGAGAATCTAGTCAACATAATTGATAGGCGTATCCCTTCTCGTGTGCTAAGGTACCGAGTGAAGGACAAACCGTGGTTCAATGATGATTGTAGACGTGCTTTTTTGGAGAAGCAGGAGGCCTATCAACTTTGGAAGGGTAACAGATCAGATTTGACCTGGAACAACTATACTCAGCTTCGAGCTTTTGCTCAGAGAGTTTATGCCTCAACTGGAAAGGAGTACAATTTAACCATAAAAGAAATACTTTCTGGTACAACTCAGGAACATAAATGGTGGTCTACCCTTAAATCTGCACTCTTTGGTGTAGATGCAACAGTTCCTCCTTTACTTAAATCAGATGGCTCAGTCACTCACTGTCCAAAGGAAAAGGCAACTCTTTTGGCTGATGTTTTTGACAGTAAACAGAGTAATGAAAAACTTGAACTTCCTCATTCCTGTTTTCCTGAGGCTAAACTAACTAGTTTAGCTTTTCGATCTCGTGAGATTAAAGCTCTGTTGATGGACCTTGATGCTTATGGAGGTGTAGACCCAAATGGTATTTTTCCTTTGTTTTTTATAAAGACAGCAGATTTCTTAGCTCCAAAGTTATCTGTTATTTTGCGCAAGTTAGCAAGAAGAGGAGCTTTTAGCACTAGTTGGAGAATTGGTAATGTTACTCCTCTATGTAAATGTGTTTGTGGTAGCTCAAGTCCCACTGATTACCGCCCAATTTCCATAACTCCCATATTATCTAAAGTTTTTGAACGTCTTCTGGCAAAACGTCTTAATAGGTTTGCTGAAGGTAATCATCTACTCCCTAGTTTGCAATTTGGTTTTCGTAAAGGCCTTGGAGCATGTGATGCCCTTCTTACAATCTCCAATGCTGTACAGAAATCCCTTGATTGTGGTCGGGAAGTTCGTATGATTGGCCTTGATTTTAGTGCTGCCTTTGACCGTGTTAATCATGAGGCCCTTGTTTTCAAACTGAAACAGTTGGGAGTGGGTGGGTCGTTTCTTAGTATTATTATTGATTTTTTAAGTAATAGATCTCAAAGAGTTGTTGTTGATGGGCACCATAGTGATTATAGGAATGTGATATCCGGTGTTCCACAGGGTAGTGTTCTTGGCCCATTACTTTTTATACTATATACACATGACATGTGGTTTGGCCTAGAAAACAAGCTTGTTGCATATGCAGATGATGCTACTCTCTTTGCATCAATTCCATCCCCTGAATGTAGATCTAGGGTTGGTGAATCCCTTAATAGAGATTTAGCTAGAATTAGTGCATGGTGCAAATTATGGGGTATGAAGTTGAATCCTAACAAAACTCAAAGTATGATTGTAAGTAGGTCAAGGACGGTGGTTCCTCAACATCCGGATCTCAGTATTGATAATGTTTCTTTAAATATGTATGACTCTTTCAAAATTTTAGGTGTGATTCTCGACAGTAAATTTACTTTTGAGAAACATATAAGGTCTGTGTCTTCTTCAATTTCACAAAAAATAGGCTTATTGAGAAAGTCTTTCAAGATTTTCGGTGATCAATCTATTCTGAAGAAGTGTTTTAATTCTTTCATTCTACCTTGTTTTGAGTATTGTTCTCCTGTCTGGTCTTCAGCTGCTGATTCTCATCTTAATTTGTTGGACAGAAACTTACGGTCTATTAAATTTCTTATTCCTGATCTAGATATTAATCTCTGGCACCGTCGTTCAATTAGTTCATTATGCATGTTGCATAAGATTTTTCACAACTCTGACCATCCTTTACATTCAGATCTCCCTGGACAATTCTATCCTGTTCGTAATACTAAGCAGGCAGTTAATTCTAATAGCCAGGCCTTCTCCATCACGAGGCTCAATACTACGCAGTACTCTAGAAGTTTTATTCCAGCTGTGACCAAGTTGTGGAATGATCTTCCTAATCGGGTGGTTGAATCAGTAGAACTTCAAAAGTTCAAAGTTGGAGCAAATGCTTTTTTGTTGACCAGGCGGACATAGTCTTTTTATAGTTTATTTATGACATATTTGTTTTTGATGTTGTTGATAATTTATTATATGACATGTCTGTTTTGACGTTGTTTCTTATTTTAGAATGATTTATTGTTAATTTGTTCTCTTCATTTATTTATTTCCTTATTTCCTTTCCTCACTGGGCTATTTTTCCCTGTTGGAGCCCCTGGGCTTATAGCATCTTGCTTTTCCAATTAGGGTTGTAGCTTGGATAGTAATAATAATAATAATAATATGTAGTTTAGCTTGTAATACTGATAATACAGTCCCCAACTAACGAACACAATAGGGACCGAGAGTCTGTTCGTAATGCGGATTGTTCGTAAGTCGTTAGTGTTAAATTTTGGTCTAGGGTAAGCGTAACCTAACTCAGATGTCTACGATTTTCAGCCGTAGAAGTCAACAAATAGCCCCATTTCATATAAAATAGGTTATTACAAATATTTTACTTTATCATATTGCAGTAGTCTGTATAATACTGTAAAGTTCAGTACTGTACAGTATGTTGTTGTTAGTCGTGGCAATCAATTTCTCACGAAACAAAAACACGGCATTCGATTACAACAGCTGATTCATTCTCTCTCTCTCTCTCTCTCTCTCTCTCTCTCTCTCTCTCTCTCTCTCTCTCTCTCTCTCTCTCTCGTGTTATACAATACTTACATATAGATGAAGAAACTAAAATTAGTTTTCTTAGTGTCAATTAAATACGAAACGAAAAAATTATGCCGAGTCTACATCCATTTCAATCGTAGCTAAAAATACGGCATCCGATTTCATCAGCAAACAACTATTTTTGGAAGCATCATTTTATTCTAGAAAATTGCTACTCTTTAAATAGTTAATTGCACATTAAGAAATCGTGTACTTTTGTTTTTAAATTTCGGGTGTGTTTTAAAAATAGAGTATTGTTGACTTCTTTTTGTTTTACTTTATGCCGAGTCTACATCCATTTCAATCGTAGCTAAAAATACGGCATCCGATTTCATCAGCAAACCACTATTTTTTGGGAAACATCATTTTATTCTAGAAAATTGCTACTCTTTAAATAGTTAATTGCACACTTTTGTTTTTAAATTTCGGGTGTGTTTTAAAAATAGAGTATTGTTGATTTCTTTTTGTTTTACTTTTGGCTGTGATCAGATCAGCTGACGTCTAGCTGCCGTTCTTGAGAGCGTACGAATACACTAACAAAGTATCGTTTATACCATTTCTTAACTTATTCAAACCGTCTATACAGTTGATATTACATAACCACCAATGTATTATAACCCATCAATTTTTTTTGTTTATTACATTTAAAACAACACACACACACTCTCTCTCTCTCTCTCTCTCTCTCTGTGGGCTACTTTTCACTACCTCCCATTCCTTACCTCTCTCTATCTCTCTAACAAATGATATCTTTGTTGATCCTCAAAGCTTCATTTATATTGAAAATCAATCATGATTCAATTTTCCTTACTTTCTCCAATCTCGCACCATCTGTCACATCGAACGTTATAGCGGTAACTTAATTGTTCGACAACTTTAAAAATCGGGCTAGTACTTTCTTCTTCTCATACGTTTTATTTTAGATGGTTTCATAATTGAGCGGGGTACAAGTTGACTTATAACTGAAGTTAGGAAAAGTATTTTGGATATGGAATGGACAATCATCTTTAGTAACAGTTTAGAATTATCGTAAATTATCATTCTGTCATTAGCGGCAGTTTGTTATTGATGATTAAACGCGCCCCCCCCCAAAAAATAGTTTTCCTATTTTGCTACGTATGTAGGATTTTATATAGATACGGTAAATAATATTTGTAATAACATATTTACTAAAAGCTTTTAATATCATTATTTATCACTTTCATCATGCACGTTTAATGCCTTCGTTTGTTCATTATGATGTAAGGTTTCCATTTTAGGCGGCGTCATAAAGGAAAACATTACAGTATATAAATGGCATTCATTTAATTTATTTGGAAGTCCTAAGAAAAATTTAGAACATTGGTAATAACAAAATCAACATATAGTCAATACAAGTCGGGAGTGGCGCTAATTTCAAAATTTAAACTTGCGATGAAATCTACGGATGTTTACAAACATGTTTGGACTTCCGTCAATTTGTGTTCGTATATCCGGATGTTCGTATCTTGGGGAGCGTCTGTAATGATGTATCCGGACATCCCCATTTGTATTACCAGGCATGTTTTTCACATATACCGTCACCTTAGCGAAGGGGTTAATAGTTTAGTCTGAGGAAAACAGGAATGCGGAAGATCAAGTTTCTCATTACTCTGCTTACTGTCAAACACATCATCCAAAAGAGTTCCGTTTTCCTTTGGACAATGAGTGACAGCCATCTGGTTTAAGTAAAGGAGGAACTGTTACGTATACACCAAAGAGTGCGGATTTAAGGGTAGCCCACCATTTACGTTCCTGGGAAAGCATTCACAGCTGTAGTGCAAAATTAAAATGAAGTATTCACAGCTATTATACAACAAATACAGGTTAAGTACCTTAACAGACACGATGAAAAGCCAATATTAAACAAAGGCTTGAAAAAAACCCTTAGTTAACTATCAATCTCCTCGAAAGAGAGCATCTCATAGTCTTACTGAGCTTTCACTCTACTTCATTTTTAACACCTAAGTGAATTCAAGCACAAACCATCACATAAAGGGTCTTAATGATGAGGAAAGGTTAACCTAAAAAGAAAAGCATGATAAAGGAAAGGGAGTGAATGCAAAATGATACAGTTTTTCGAGTGTTCCTAGAGGTACTTTTAATTACATATACAAAAGTTGTCTTTTACTGCCACAGGGGTGTTTTGAGCTCATATGTATAGATGACATGGTGGGAACTCTTCTAAAGTAAGTTTGAAACTTATCTGGATACAATTAAGCTATAGTAAAGTGATGGGTTTGAGATAAATAAAAGAGAATATATAATTAATTATGAGCAGATCCATATATACAGAAATGGCTGGAAGTGCTAGGAAGGCTAAAAATGAACTTAATTAAACAAAATGTAGAAGCATTCATCACTGATCAATACAGTAATATGATTATCAGTGAAATATTTCAGGAAATACTATCAATATAACAAAAAACAAATATGAAAATTTTTTTACCTATCATTGATTAGAGACAAATTTCCCAAATTAGTGATGGCTTCATTAACACACAGATTCTGGCGAGAAGCTAATGATACTACACTTGCATCCTCTCCAAAAACAGTCTTTTGCACTTCTCTAACAAACTGGGAGAGTTGGGAGTGGGTACGACTGCAATAGTAAATCTGTAAAAGGAAAGTAAAACCATCACGTAAAGTTGAATATCCCAAAAGATTATAAAAATAATTCAAACACAAGAAATAGAACACTAAATCTTTAGTTCCCTTTTTAAAAGCTGTGACAATAAAGCTAATATTAGATAAATAATAAATTGAAATACAATAATTTTCAAAATATTTAAGCAAATTACATAAGCTACAGTACAAGAAAGTAAAGCAAAGTTATATTACAAAATTACAAAGGAAGAAGAAGAGAGTGATGCTAAAAGTAAACACTATCTACTGGTATATTATTAAGTTACTTTTTCATCAAGAAAATACATGGATATTCAGTAAAGGATATAATCAACAAATTAGTTGAATATATAGGAGCTTGCAGTTAGGATCATGTTGTGATTTATGGCCTCCATCTAAATATAGTTTAATAGATAATAATCATTAACATACAAGTTCCTATGATTTTACTAAGAAAGGGACAATCATTAACCATCTGGTGATCTCGGCCATACAAAATCGCTGTCAGCCTTGTGACTTTTGGTCAGGAGGGAATAACATCATCCGTTGATTTATGTTGATGTTTTTTTTTGCATAACTAACAAACAAATAAGGACAAAAAGAAACTGAAAATTGCATTAGAAAGCAAAATAAACTTTCTATATAGAATTTACAATTAGATGAATGGACGATGCCAAAGTGCGTCATTAGATCTTGAATTAAAGTATTTGCCAACATCTCATGACCACAACTAGATATACAGTTCTCCAGACAAAAATGCTCATAAAAAATGACAAATTCGGAGATAATTTGTATTTTTCCTAACCATACAAACCTTAGCTGAAATGACGAGCCATTAGATTTTTAACGAGGGTTAACTACCCTCTCGCTAGCTAGCGAGGGGTAGGGGAGGGGTAGCTAGTTACCCCTCCCCCCTCACACACCGGTGAACTGATTCACTTCGCTTAGAGGTAGGACTTGCCTTGGGGGTCAGGGCTCGCGGGCAAATATGTGTAAATAGCTAAGGTTTGTATGGTTAGGAAAAATACAAATTATCTCCGAATTTGTCATTTGTTCCGTAACCGAAATACAAACCACGCTATTTACATAGGGTGACTTACCCCTTAGGAAGGGTGGAAAGTCCCAGCCTTACTGGCTTTGGCTTTGCCCAGGGGGCTCAGAATCCGAGTGAGCAGCACTCGAGAAAAAGAGTCCCTGCACCTCACAAGTTCCTTGCTCCGCAAGGAACGTGCGGCCTACATAAGCTTGTGTATGGAGGGATGAAGTGTGACTTGTCCTAGGAAGTTGACCTGAAGTCCCTTAGATGGAATTCTAGGCTAGGACGTTCCCAATACCACCTCGTCAGGGCATGGGGGACGCGACAGTATTATCTTAATACTAGGAACACAAGGAAGCCTGGTTTACCTGCAGAGGTTTGAGGTCAGCTATGCAGAGAACCCAGGATGCTGCTTTCCCCAAGAGAGGGGAGGATGAAGAAAGAAGAAAGGGCCAGACATACTTCTTTCATTCATGCAGTCTAAAACCGGGTAACAATGCCCTCAACCTTCTGCTACCTGTCCATTAAGGAGCCTGAGGTTAGACCAGCTGTTGTGTAGCCACCACAGGGCCGATAGAAAACGTATCGAGGCTCCTGTGAGTCACGTCCTGCAGGTAGTGGGCTGTGAAAGTCGTTTGACGCTTCCAGACTCCAGCTTGTAGCACCTGCGTCACAGAGTAGTTCCTCTTGAAGGCCAGGGACGTTGCGATGCCTCTGACATCGTGTGCTCTACGGCGACGTGACGGAGGAGGGTCTGGATTCAGGGCATGATGGATGGCCCTTTGAATCCAGGCTGAAAAGGTATTCTTGGTGACCCTCCTCTTCGTCCTTACTGTGTTCCCAAACAGGGAACAGCGAGCCAATAGTGGTATTGAGTGGATTTCGGTTCATCTCAGTATCTCTACTGCAAGATGGGAAAGCTGTTATTAAAAGGTACCTCTCTGCTTGTTGATATACTGTAAGCACTACCGTGGTGTTGTCGCTCACGGAGTGACCCGCCAGGGTTTGTTGGAACTGTTAAAGGGCCAGATATACGGCCTTCATTCCTAGCAGATTGATGTGGAGGTACCTTTCTGCTTCTGACCATAGGCCTGAGATCCAATGGTTCAGAACGTGATCCCTAGATCTTGGCAAAGTCCCAGAGGCTTGTCTCGGTGACGAAGAAGGGTCGATTCCGAGACTGCCGGTGTTAGCCAGTCACCCACAGAGCGAAGGAGACGGATGCCGATCCTGTGTGGCCACGAAGATATCAGGGTGAACATTCTGGTGAACACCTGCGGTGCTGTGGAGAGATCGAAACACAGCACCTTGAACTGGTAGATCTTGTTGTCTAGGCTGAATTTCAAGTGCTTCCTGGAAGATGGATGGATTGGGATTTGGAAGTACCCGTCCTTCAGATCCAGTGTGCACCTGAAGTCTTGTGGTCTCACTACAAGTCTGATCGACTCTGCAGTTCCAAGCTGAACGAAGTTTGTTCGACAAACTTGTTCAGAGCTGATGACGGGTCTCCAGCCTTCAGATGCCTTCTTTACAAGAAAGAGTCAACTGAAGAAGCCGGGGGAGCCATCGACGACCTTTTGGAGAGCCTTCTTCTAGAGCATGGTCTCGAAATCTGCCCGAAGGGCTAGCCCCTTTGCCGATCCCATGGCATAGGAGCTCAGCGACACTGGATACGCTGTCAGGGGAAGCAGAGATGTTATGAACGGGACGCGATATCCTTGGCTGATCACGGAGATCGTGCAGGAATCGGCCCCGAGTTGCTGCCACCTGAATGCGCAACTTTAGGCATCCCCCCACTGGCGAACATGCAGGGGGGTTGCCAATCCTAGCGTTTGCGGCCCCGGCCGCTACCTCTAGGATTATTGCCTCCCCAGGAGGACTTCCCGTCCTTTTTGTCCCTGACAGGAGGGGGCTGCTGCTTAGACACCTTTGTCTTTGCTGCCGGAGCCGGTTCCAATGTCCTAGGCTGACGAGGCTGATGTTGTTGAGGCGCTGGAGGCTTGTAGGGTATGGATGTAAGCGCCTTTGGGAGGAGCGAATCATGATTCGATTTCCTCCACCTCTCAGCTGTCCGTCCCACGTCCTTGGGCTCAAACAAGCTCTTTCCAAGAATGGAAGTGTGAGCTTGCCGACATCCACGGTTGGGGCTTTCGAGAGGAACCTTTTGGTCACTGCATCTCAATGCTTCAACATCGAGTTTGCCCACAAGTTCGAAACTTGGTGAGCCGGAAATCGATGGTGCTAGTGCCCGAGAGGAGGAAAGTTTCCATGCCCTTCCTGGTGCTCTCCTTGGACAAGTCCTCGGATCGCAACAGGATGCCCAGAGATCCAAGCCAGACGACCAGCCACGAAGTGGCCTGCATGGCAACACTTTGCGGCCTTCTCCTGACTCAAGATCTCCGAAGCCGAGAATGTCACCTGCCGGGCGGAGAGTTTCTCGAGAGAAATTTCCCTGGTAAGCCCTTCCACAGAATGGTGGAGAGGAAGAGCTAAACCAGGCTCCCCCATAATCTCGAAGTACCTCCTCTGCTGACGGCTGACAGACGAAGTGTCAGCGACTCCCGCTGGAGGGAAGGGGATCGGGTGATCCTGAGGAGTAGAGATGATATGGCCTGTCTGTAAGGAAGGAGAAGAATGTTGCCCAGACCTCTCTGAAGATTCTTCCTGCTCCTGCACGTGCGCTGCCCTGCGTTTACGGGGTAGAGATCGTGACGACGATGATCTGGAAGTACGCGCTCCAGAAGACTCGCCAGGTTGCCCGTGTTGCGAAACCCGACGGGAATCGCGGTCGAAATCGCGCCGGCGCTCGCGCGATGGTAAAATCGTTGGTCCGCGCGCGGGCGAACGTGGGTGAGCATGAGCGCGGCCGCGCAGAGATGAAAGCGCGGGCACGCATGGGCGAGTGGGCGCGCAGGTGAGGGAGAGCGCTGGCGGCCGGGAGACCGATGGCACGTAGACGAGCGATGGCGCGTTGGCGAGCGATGGTGCGTTTTGGCTAGCGATGGCGCGTTGGCGGGCGATGGTGCGTTTTGGCTAGCGATGGCTCGTTGGCGGGCGATGGCGCGTTGGCGAGCGATGGAGCGTTGGCGAGCGATGGCGCGTTGGCGAGCGATGGTGCGTTGGCGAGCGATGGCGCGTAGTGACCAATCGCGTACAGGAGAGTTAACGCGTGGGCGCGTTGAAAAACGCTTGCAAGCAGGCGAAGAATCGCGCGGGCGCTTATGAGATCGCTGGTGCGCAAGAGATCGTTGGCGCGTAGTTGCGCGGCCAGAAGATATCAGCGAAGGTGTAGAACCAGATGGTGAGGTTGCGCGCAAGGGCGAACGCTCGTGGGCGGGCACAGGAGATTTCTCGTGGGCGTGCAGAGACTCGTTCAAGTCTGGAAGTGCGCACTGGTGATGGTGCGCAGGCGATGGCGAGCTCTGAGGGAGCGCAGGAGATCGTCGGCGAGGAGGCGAAGGAATAATCTCCTTGCCTGCGCCCAGATCCGAAGATTGTGGGCACATGAGCGAACGTTGGCGCGCATTGCGCACATCAGGAAGGGGTGCACATCCGAGCAGGCGAACGTGGGAGTTCCGCAAAGGAATAATCTCCTTGCCTGCGCCCAGATCCGGGGATCGTGGGCGCGTGGGCGTTCGTTGGCGCGCATTGCGCACATCAGAAAAGGGCGCGCAGGCGATCGTGGGCGTTCAGGAGACCGTTGGCACACATGGCGCGTAGCAGGAAAGGGCGCGCAGATGTGCGCTGGTGAACTGAAGAGTGCTGGCGCACAGAAGGTCTCAGAAGCGCAGGTGAGCGCTGGCAATCAGGAGATCTACGGCAAGACTCAGCTACAGGAGATCGCTGGAGTGTTGATTCAGCAGAAGTCTGATCCACAGCAGGAGAGCGTTTGCGCGCAGGAGAACGAGGTTGCACAGGTAAAAACCTGGCACTAAAGGGACTTACTCACATTGTGAGGTAAGCCCTTTGCCCCGAAGGGACCGGTGCCCATTGGAAAACGGGGTGTGTTGGCGCCCACTGCGCATCTGCGTCCAGGAACGGACATGGAAGACAAGAAGGTCTGGCAGGTGTCGGAGAACGCGAACGATCTGCCGAAAGGTCTAGCGAAGCAGCTGCAACGGTCTGTTCTCGTGGAGGAGGATCCTCTGCGGGGAGCGTCGGAAGATGAAAACGACCACGGACAGGAGCACCATCATCAGTCCTGTGTTAGTGAACTCCCCCGGGGGGGAAGAAGCACTCGCAGGAGAGACCATTGGACTCAGCTGCCCCCTCAAAGGATGTTCGGAGGGGGGAACTGAGCCTTCAGCAACATCAGCAACAAAAGCATGGGGAGTCCTCCGAAGAGGAGTCTCTATGAGTGTCCTCTCCCACGAACGAGAGAGGTGAACACTTCATAGCAGAGACAAGAAGAACTGATGATGGCGCCCCTTAGGCCCGTTGGATCAGCAAGCTGACCTATAAAGAGCAATCCTCCGAAGAGGAGTTCCTGCAGCTGCTCCCCCCTTAGAGCGTAGCTGCAAGTGCGACCGCTCAGCACAAAGAGCATAGTCGCACGAATTCCATGGTCCGGCCTTGCAACCGCTCATCCCCTTGAGCATGGTTACAAAAGCGGTCGCTCAGCACCAAGAACATAACCGCCCGAGGACCAGGAAAAAACCAACCAGGAATTATTAAGGTAAGAGAAGTTCCCCCCCCCCCCCCCCCCTTGAAGGGGAAAAAACTCATACCTGGGAAGGGAACCTCCCTCGGAAGGGAAGTTACCCACCCATGGAGGCGAACCTCCTGAGCATTCTAAGATGAACTAAGGAGCTGACAGTTGTCACGGGAGAACTTCTAGGAGAAGGGAACACGCCCATGACGAAGTCCTAGAGAGGAGGCAGCAACAGCAGACTCTCCAGGCCCAAACAGGACAGCTCTGCTTCGTTGGCACATTAGGCATACGAAAAACTAGATCGTTAACTGTGAAAATAAAATAAATAATCAGTTAACATTCATTCCCCCGGGGGAACTCCGAAGAGGAACCCCGAGGGAAAAAAACATAAGAATTACACACCAGGTATGCGCCCTCCTCCCCCACTGACACTCACGGGAAGGGGGGGGAAGGCGGAGAACTGTAACAAAAACAGAATTATAATCATAATTATGTAATTCATCTAAGAATGGTCACTAAAATTAAGAACGAATGAACCCCGAAGGGAAGCGTTCTACACAGAAGCTGAAAAGTTAACAAATACAATTAGAGTCCTTAAAAATAATTGAGACAAAATAAACGGAGTAGCAACTCAACCCGCAACGGGAAGGAAGCTACCGTAATACGTAGTAGTAGTAAAAGGGTGAACGACCTCGAGAGAGAGAGAGAGAAAGACCGTGGTCAAACTAAACTCCCATGTTCCCTTCGCTGATAGTCCAAGTTCCCCGTAGGGAAGGAGGAACAGCGGAGAAAACAGATTAATTAATAAAGTCCGGCGATGACAATTCCCCACGGCACCCGAGAATCGGGAGCCGATGGAACGACCGAAGGACCAAGGGAGAGATCGCGACACAAGAAATGTCACCGTGGTGGCCTGGAACTATATGGAGATGTTGTCGTACACTAAACACACACACAGCACAAACACTGAAAAGGAAACTTACTGTATTTCTATACTCAAATATATACATAAACATAAGAATGTTTATATATATATATATATATATATATATATATATATATATATATATATATATATATATTAAGTATAAGAAAAGTAAGTAATTAAGTAAAGACAAAACATTAATGACTGCCATGCGAGGGCGGGAGCAGACACGTCTGCCGACCGTCCGAGCCAAAAGCGAAGTGAATCAGTTCACCGGTGTGTGAGGGGGGAGGGGTAGCTAGCTACCCCTCCCCTACCCCCTCGCTAGCTAGCGAGAGGGTAGTTAACCCTCGTTAAAAATCTAATGGCTCGTCATTTCAGCTACGCCGAAAGTAATACCCTATGTAAATAGCGTGGTTTGTATTTCGGTTACGGAACAAACAGCATTTGCTCCAGTCTCTAATATATTCACATAAAATAAATACTTGACTAACAAATTTTACACCATATACAAACCTTTAAACACCCATCATCATCATCATCATCTTGCTCCTTTTTTTTAGAAAAGGCGTCCTCTTGGTCACTATCATAATCCTCCAGTAATAACATACTTTCCTCTGCTGATAAGGAGTCTGCACCTGTTTACATGAAATTTTTAACCTTTAGATTATTGGAGATACAGTTTCAAACACATGGCCTACATGCAACTGTTTTTCTAGAATGTTACCACTTACCAAATTCTATATACTATACACAAACTCAAATGCATAAAAGAGGTACTGAATTGAAAATTGAAGAAATTTGACAAGACAATACAAGGCTGCTTAATGAGCATGCCTGGGTAACTCATTGAATACTGACATCTATTCTGATGAAAAACTTAGCTACAACAGAAAATTCAATAAATCTAATGTCATCTTTCAAGGCTAAAAAGAATAAACTATAATACTTTAATCAAAACTGATTGATACAGCTGTCTTAATAATTAAAATAAATACTAATATCAATGAAGGGACAAAATATTAGTGTATAGTCTTGAAAGAACAGTTATCTATCATTCTAGAGAGAGCAATAAGGATGCATTTGCATGATATTCAAGAATCTACACAATCTTATTTCGACTAACCTGAGATACTATTCAGCTCTCTCTGTACGTTTTCCCTAACTTCGTGCAGGTCTTGAAATGATTTTTCAAATTCATCATCAATCTTTTGAAAATTGGATTTCTGCAATGAAAAAAATGTTATGCAGTAGATTAATTTTGAAGTATGGAGATCAAACTGAAGACATTACAAACTAGAGGACCACTTGGTAGAGCGGAGACCTCCGCTGCAGCTGCTTATTTCTCGACCATGACCTTTGACCTTAATATTTATTAATTGGCGTGGATTTTCGTACACACAAATGAACCAACTTTCAAGTCTCTATGACAATGATGCCCAAACTTATGGGTGATTACGTGAATTGGAATTTTGCTTGACCTTGACCTTCCAAAACTTAATAATTTCCACCTTTTTACAAAACAATTAATCCCTGCAAGTTTCATTACTCTACGATTAAAATTGTGGCCAGGAAGCTGTTCACAAACAGAGGGTAAAACATAACCTCCTTCCAACTTCATTGGCAGAGGTAATACATTTTAATAGGTTAAATGTCAGAAGAGATTTACACAAACTAATTATCCTACAAATAAAGCTTAATAAACTGAGAGTGCCCTAAGCCGTTGGGAATGGAAATTCTAAGCAATGTACAACCGTTTGTCAACGTTATACTAATTAAACAATTAGTGATGTAAGCCGAGATTGGAAGTAAGGTAAAGGAGTAGGTCTACTCATTGTAGTGCATCAAGTTAAAAGTTATGAATACACGTCTACAGTAACATATATCGGTACTCGTATACTTCTATGTTTATTCTAATAAAACAATTCCCAAGAAAGTACAGCTTTTGGGCCCACAAATTAAGAACAAAATTGCCTTTAGGATTTATGTGACAATAGTGACTTAGGTTCTCCCACTTCTGACCAAGCATAATGTGATCAGTTAAAACAATAGGCTTGTAGTAAGTTTGGACATATCAATAACATATACAGTACTGGCATTTAGAAGGTAATTACTAATGATGATCAGGTATATATCAAATATAACCAAAATAATATATTCCACACGCCTGCAAGAAAAAATTGCTTCGTTGACATTAGCAAAAATTCAAGGGCGGTAGTGAATGAGGATGCTAGTATTCTCTTCAGTGGAGCTTACTTTTACAAGCAATTAACATTGGTAATATATTAGTATAATAGTATACATCAATAGACACAGGCCTTTTTTCTTCTCTTCTGAACAAAGATCATAAATAAAACAGATGAATAAAACTCCTTACACAATGATAAAAATAACATCCTGACATACTATGTATGGTACTTTATACAAATAAGGTACTAAAAATAAAATAAAAAGAATAATAGCTAACAAACAAACTGTTCTGTGCATCTGAAACTTACTTTGACCCTATGGCGACGTTGCTTCATGTCTGATACTCGTTCTTCTTGTTTCTCAAGCTTCTTCAGATCTTCTCTACACCTTCTAACCTCTTCTTGCCCTTCCTGTTTTTTAGCTGCCGCACTAAACCAATCTGGATCACTGTCATCTGCAGCAGCTTTTTCCCCTTCTTATATCTTCTTCAACAGCTCAGCCTTAAATAGAATATAAAATTTACCATCTATCTTCAACTTTAAAAGAATTAAAAATGCTCCATCCCCTTTCATCTTCTTTAACAATTCAACACTTCAATAATTCAGCCTTGAATCAAATGAAATTTCTATCAACATTTTTCCTGGAACCTTGATTGCAAACTGCTCGCAATAACATACGAGTCTTATCTAAATAAAAGAACATCCACAGACGTTAATGCATTTAATACAGTTAGTGCAGTACATAGTTCAGAAAAAGCTTTTCATAAAACTCAACTCTTATCCAAGTCATATATATTGCAAGACATTAAATCCAAAGGTAAGATGATGAACATTCATTATAAAAACAATATGCTATGAAACAAATTGGAGCAATTCAGCTGTGTATGCCAGATACAAACAAAAGTTATTCATGACAATTCCATCAGTTGTATTATGCCTATACTATCGTCCAAGATGATGATCATACTCTCAGGCTTTTGTTCACTAAAGGATAGTCTTGCAACACTGACCTAGGTGATCTTATATCTATTAAATTTCAACACACCGCTCAAACTTGCTTAATGAGGGGTTAGGGCAAGCAGACTATTTAGACCAGGAATAACATGTACCTGATATGCTGACCTCTACCACATTCTATATCACCGGTTCAAAGGAAATGATGGTAGAAATTGAGACATCAGGTACTGACTGATGTCAAAGGTCACCCAGTCACAAATACTTTTACCAATGCAGGAAAATTGGTGCATAAAATCCCAAGAGCAAAATGAAGTGTCCACGAAAGTAGTTACACATACCACACGTTTCTCACAGCTTTTACAAGGAAATTACCAGCTCTCGAGTTCCATGATCAGGTCAGAGAGATGGATGCAAATGGATCAAATTTATATGCCTGAATATCGATCTGAATTATAGGCCTACATTGCAGATGGCAAACAGATGAGTCAGGCCTTTGGAAGTATTAAGTGATACACTTTGAGAAGAGCAATAAAAAGTTACCAGAGTTAATTTTATCTACTTGAGATTATAGTTTTCAAGTGTTTCTCTTTTTATTCCATGGTTAACCTTACTCATCATACTTGGGTAGTAGGACAGAATGCCTAATGACATAATGCCTAATGACAAAATGTCTAAGGACAAAATGCCTAATTCCTCAACATGGACAAAATGCCTAACAGACATAATGCCTAAAGGACAAAATGCCTAATATACAAAATGCCTTCCAGACAAAATGATCTTATTTAGCATTTTTAAATAAATCATTCGAGACTTACAGTTAAAACCCATATAACTACCCAACAAGCTGTTGTTCATTTTACTTTTCTCTTTTGCACTTTGAAAGGCAAAAAAAATTACACTCTTTTACTCAAACAAATTTCATTACCCATCATCAAATTTTTGTAAGAAACCCTTCAGTCCAAAATGGAAATCATCACTAGTAACAAAGGAGGAAAAAAATGTTATTTTCATTAGTAAAATAAATTTTTGAATATACTTACCCGATAATCATGTAGCTGTCAACTCCGTTGCCCGACAGAAATCTACGGACGGGATACGCCAGCGATCGCTATACAAGAGGGGGTTGTACTCACCAGCGCCATCTGTGGTCAGGTACTCCAGTACTTCTTGTCAACACCACCTCAATTTTTTCCTCGGTCCACTGGTTCTCTATGGGGAGGAAGGGTGGGTCAATTAAATCATGATTATCGGGTAAGTATATTCAAAAATTTATTTTACTAATGAAAATAACATTTTTCAATATTAATCTTACCCGATAATCATGTAGCTGATTCACACCCAGGGGGGTGGGTGAAAACCAGTGTACATGTTAATCAAGAAGCTAAGTATCCCGTATTTCATTTTTATCAGTTATTCAAAATAACAAATGAAATTATAAGTACCTGGTAAGGAAGTCGACTTGAACCATTACTCTGCCTTTAATAAGTACGTCTTCCTTACTGAGCGCAGCGGTCCTCTTAGGAGGCTGAACAACTCTTAGGTGCTGAAGTATAAAGGGCTGCAACCCATACTAAAGGACCTCATCACAACCTCTAACCTAGGCGCTTCTCAAGAAAGAATTGACCACCCGCCAAATCAACTAGGATGCGGAAGGCTTCTTAGCCTACCGTACAACCCAAAACAACAATAAAAGCATTCAAGAGAAAGGTTAAAAAGGTTATGGGATTATGGGAATGTAGTGGCTGAGCCCTCACCTACTACTGCACTCGCTGCTACGAATGGTCCCAGGGTGTAGCAGTTCTCGTAAAGAGACTGGACATCTTTGAGATAGAATGATGCAAACACTGACTTGCTCCTCCAATAGGTTGCATCCATAATACTCTGCAGAGAACGGTTCTGTTTGAAGGCCACTGAAGTAGCCACAGCTCTCACTTCATGTGTCCTTACCTTCAGCAAAGCAAGGTCTTCATCCTTCATGTGAGAATGAGCTTCTCTAATCAGAAGCCTTATGTAATAAGAAACTGCGTTCTTAGACATAGGCAGCGAAGGTTTCTTAATAGCACACCATAAGGCCTCTGATTGTCCTCGCAAGGGTTTTGACCTTTTAAGATAGTACTTAAGAGCTCTGACAGGGCAAAGTACTCTCTCCCGTTCGTTACCCACCAAGTTGGAAAGGCTAGGAATTTCGAACGATTTAGGCCAAGGACGTGAAGGAAGCTCATTTTTTGCCAAAAAACCGAGCTGTAAGGAACATGTAGCCGTTTCAGATGTAAAACCTATGTTCCTGCTGAAGGCGTGAACCTCACTTACTCTTTTGGCTGTTGCAAGGCAGACGAGGAAAAGAGTTTTGAGAGTGAGGTCTTTGAAAGAGGCTGACTGGAGAGGTTCAAATCTAGATGACATAAGGAACCTTAGGACTACGTCTAGATTCCAGCCTGGAGTGGACAACCGACGTTCTTTAGAGGTCTCAAAAGACCTAAGGATGTCCTGCAGATCTTTGTTGGAGGAAAGATCCAAGCCTCTGTGGCGGAAAACCGCTGCCAACATACTTCTGTACCCCTTGATCGTAGGAGCTGATAGAGATCTAACATTCCTAAGATGTAACAGGAAGTCAGCAACTTGGGTTACAGTGGTACTGGTAGAGGAAACTGCATTGGTTCTGCACCAGCTACGGAAGACTTCCCACTTAGATTGATAGACTCTGCGAGTGGATATCCTCCTTGCTCTGGCAATCGCTCTGGCTGCCTCCTTCGAAAAGCCTCTAGCTCTAGAGAGTCTTTCGATAGTCTGAAGGCAGTCAGACGAAGAGCGTGGAGGCTTGGGTGTACCTTCTTTACGTGAGGTTGACGTAGAAGGTCCACTCTTAGAGGGAGAGTCCTGGGAACGTCGACCAGCCATTGCAGTACCTCTGTGAACCATTCTCTTGCAGGCCAAAGGGGAGCAACCAGCGTCAGCCGTGTCCCTTCGTGAGAGACGAACTTCTGAAGAACCCTGTTGATGATCTTGAACGGCGGGAATGCATACAGGTCGAGGTGGGACCAATCCAGCAGAAAAGCATCCACGTGAACTGCTGCCGGGTCTGGAATCGGGGAACAGTACAATGGGAGCCTCTTGGTCATCGAGGTAGCGAACAGATCTATAGTTGGCTGACCCCACAGGGCCCAAAGTCTGCTGCACACGTTCTTGTGAAGGGTCCATTCTGTGGGGATGACTTGACCCCTCCTGCTGAGGCGATCTGCCGAGACATTCATATCGCCCTGAATGAACCTCGTTACCAGCGTGAGCTTTCGACTTTTTGACCAAATGAGGAGGTCCCTTGCGATCTCGAACAGCTTCCTCGAATGAGTCCCTCCCTGCTTGGAGATGTACGCCAAGGCTGTGGTGTTGTCGGAGTTCACCTCCACCACCTTGTTTAGCAGGAGGGACTTGAAGTTCCTTAAGGCCAGATGAACTGCCAACAACTCCTTGCAATTGATGTGAAGCGTTTCCTGTTCCTGGTTCCATGTCCCCGAGCATTCCTGTCCGTCCAATGTCGCGCCCCAGCCCGAGTCTGATGCGTCCGAGTAGAGATGAAGGTCGAGGGGTCTGAACAGCTAAAGAGAGACCCTCCTTGAGAAGAATGTTGTTCTTCCACCACGTTAGAGTAGCCCTCATCTCTTTGGAAACAGGAATAGAGACCGCCTCGAGCGTCATATCCTTGTTCCAGTGAGCTGCTAGATGGTACTGAAGGGGGCGGAGGTGGAGTCTCCCTAACTCGATGAACAGGGCTAACGATGAAAGAGTCCCTGTTAGACTCATCCACTGCCTCACCGAGCATCGGTTCTTCTTCAGCATGCTCAGGATGCACTCTAGGGCTTGGTTGATTCTTGGGGCCGACGGAAAAGCCCGAAAAGCTCGACTCTGAATCTCCATTCCCAGGTAAACGATGGTTTGGGAAGGAACGAGCTGGGACTTCTCTAAATTGACCAAGAGACCCAGTTCCTTGGTCAAATCCAAAGTCCATCTGAGACTCTCCAGACAGCGACGACTTGTGGGGGCTCTTAAAAGCCAGTCGTCTAAATAAAGGGAGGCTCTGATGTCTGCCAAGTGAAGGAATTTCGCAATATTCCTCATCAGTCGCGTAAACACAAGAGGAGCCGTGCTTAGGCCAAAGCACAGGGCTTGGAATTGGTACACAACCTCTCCAAAGACGAATCTCAGAAAAGGTTGGGAGTCTGGATGGATGGGAACGTGAAAGTAGGCGTCTTTCAGATCCAACGAGACCATCCAGTCCTCCTGCCTGACCGCTGCTAGGACCGACTTCGTCGTCTCCATTGTGAACGTCTGCTTGGTGACATAAGCATTGAGCGCACTGACGTCCAGCACCGGTCTCCAACCTCCTGTCTTCTTGGCCACCAGGAAGAGACGGTTGTAAAAGCCCGGGGATTGATGGTCCCGGACTATCACCACTGCCTCCTTCTGTAACAGGAGCGACACCTCTTGATGTAACGCTAGCCTCTTGTCCTTCGCCTTGTAGTTGGGAGAGAGGTTGATGGGAGATGTGGTCAGAGGGGGATTGCGGCAGAACGGAATTCTGTAACCCTCCCTTAGCCACTTGACAGACTGAGCGTCTGCACCTCTTCTTTCCCAGGCTTGCCAGAAGGTCTTGAGTCTGGCTCCTACAGCTGTCTGGAGAGGAGGGAAGTCAAAGCTTGCTTTTCGTGGACTTGGCACCTTTCTTGGACTTGCCCCTGTGACTGTCTCCACGGGAACTTCCTCGGCTGGGGGCTCTGCCACGAAAGGGCGGAATGAATCTGGTAGCAGGTGTATCAGCCACAGGGGTGCGGTAAGATCTCGGCACTGAAGGTACGATTTTAGCCTTACGTGCTGAAGAGGCCATGAGGTCATGCGTATCTTTCTGGATAAGAGCCGCAGCCATCTCCTTGATTAGCTCCTCCGGAAACAGGAACTTGGAGAGAGGAGCAAACATCAACTGTGACCTCTGGCAAGGGGTGATACCAGTAGATAAGTAGGAGCATAGATGTTCCCTTTTCTTGAGGACTCCTGAGACAAAAATAGAAGCAAGTTCGCCAGAACCATCGCGAATTGCTCTGTCCATACAGGACATGATCAGCATGGCCGAGTCTTTGTCAGAAGGGGCAGTCTTCTTGCTCAAGGCCCCCAGGCACCAATCGAGGAAATTAAAAATTTCGAAGGCGCGAAAGACTCCCTTCAACAAGTGGTCCAGATCAGAAAAAGTCCAGCAGACCTTAGAGCGTCTCATAGCCGACCTACGGGGAGAGTCAACCAAACTTGAGAAGTCGGCCTGGGCAGAGGCAGGGACCCCCAAGCCTGGTTCCTCTCCCGTGGCATACCAGACGCCCAACTTAGAAGCCAGCTTAGGAGGAGGAAACACAAAAGATGTCCTTCCCAGTTGCTGCTTGGACTGCAACCAATCCCCTAAAACCCTCAAAGCTCTCTTTGATGATCTGGCGAGGACAAGCTTGGTGTAGGCAGACGTAATAGGCTGCATGCCTAGAGAAAACTCGGATGGGGGAGAACGAGGGGTTGCAGAAACGAAGTGTTCAGGGTATAACTCTCTGAACAGAGTCAGGACCTTACGAAAGTCTAATGAAGGTGGCGACGACTTGTGTTCCTCCACATCAGAAGAAGGATCATCCAGGTGAGCAGCTTCATCCTCAGAAACCTCATCTCCTGAGAGTTGAGAAGCGAGAGGTAACGGTATAGCGGCATGCTGAATGGCTGAATCCTGTAGAACGGGTGCACGCGCACTTGAGGATCCATCATCACGCCTCTGCTGAAGAGGATGAGGGCTGGCAATGACAAAGTCATGAGGCTGGGGTGAAGGAGGTTCTGCGGAGGTCTGAGGAGCAAGCGTGGTCAGAAGCGAATGCTGTAAGGCATGAGGCTCATGCTGCATGGTATGCGGTTCGTGTTGAATGGGAAGAGGCTCATGCTGCGAAGAATGCGGCTGCTGCATGCGTTGAGGAGGCTGCCTCATAGCATGAGGTTCCTGCCTCAAGGGTTGCGCCTGCCTCAAGGGTTGAGGAGGTTGCTGCGCAGAGAGAGGCTCTTGCCTCAAGGGTTGAGGCGGTTGCCGCATAGCATGAGGCTGCTGCCTCATGGGTGGAGGAGGTTGCCGCAACGCATGAGGCTCCTGCCTCAAGGGTTGAGGCGGTTGCCGCATAGCATGAGGCTCCTGCCTCATGGGTAGAGGAGGTTGCCGCATAGCATGAGGCTCCTGCCTCAAGGGTTGAGGAGGTTGCCGCATAGCAAGAGGCTCCTGCCTCAAGGAAAGAGGAGGTTGCTGCATAGCGCTGGTACCTGGCAACTCCCAATGCGGCAGCTCACGCATGGAGGCAGGAGGAGCCTCAACATCATACGTCTGGCAGGGTGGACTGCGCAGAGGTGGAGGAGCGCTCGCAGGAGGAGGTGTGCTAACCTTCTCTGCCTGAAACTCCTGCATCAAAACCGCAAGCTGAGACTGCATTGTCTGCAGCATAGACAACTTGGGATCAACAGAAGTTGGAGCAGAGGCCTGTTGAGGCATCGCTTTACCTCTCTTAGGAGGTGTGCAGTCATCAGATGACTGCGGCGAGTCCGAACTGGCCCAGTGGCTACACCTGGGCCGTTGGACTCGCTCAGCCGGGACCTTACGTTTAAGAGGTCGTGAGACCTGGGTCCAGCGTTTCCTCCTGGAAACTTCTTCCGCAGACGAGGAATTTAAGGGCTCAATCGTCTGGGAGTGGAAGTGACGATCTCTATCAGATACGCCCGCAACCACTGAGGATACAACTGTGCGCCGATCAAGGCCTGCCGAACCCTTTTGCCCTTCGACGTTGCTTCTCCCCTGGGCTTGGGAGCTTGCAAGAGGTCCCGGACTGGGAGGACGACTGGCACGCACAGAAGTATCCTCATGCGCAACACTGACACTAGGCACAGCACTGGCACTAACACTTCCCACTGCACTTTTCACTTTAAGTTCCTTGACATCTGCCAAGAGAAGATTGTGGTCACTCACTAAAGACTCCACCTTATCACCTAGAGCCTGAATGGCACGTAACATATCCGACATATCAGGCTGAGCACTCGTAATAGGTTCGGGGGTCACCACTACAGGGGAAGGAAAAGGTTGAGGATCATGGGGGGAGGAATAAACCAAAGAGCGAGAAGAACTCCTCCTAACTCTCTCCCTCTCTAACCTAGTCGTATACTTGAGGAATTCATTAAAATCGAATTCCGAAAGCCCAGCACATTCCCCACATCGATCTTCCAACTGACAGGATTTTCCCCTACAGTCGGAACAAACGGTGTGAGGATCAACCGAGGCCTTCGGAAGACGCCTATTACAAGTCCTAACACTACATCGCCTTTGTCTAGGAGCTTGAGAGTGGTCGGACATCTTGAATTTAGAGAACAGTCAAGGGGGAATTCCAAAGTAAAGCAAAGATCGTTAACCAATAAATCAATTTAATTCCAAAAGCTATCTAAGCTAAGGGAAAAGCTTCCTGTATAGCGAAGGCTAAATTTTAGAGCAATACTTCACCAAAACCGTGAACAAAGACTCCAAAATCAACAGCGTATCCATGTAGGTCTTGCCGGCGGCACGACAGAGGAAAAATTGAGGTGGTGTTGACAAGAAGTACTGGAGTACCTGACCACAGATGGCGCTGGTGAGTACACCCCCCTCTTGTATAGCGATCGCTGGCGTATCCCGTCCGTAGATTTCTGTCGGGCAACGGAGTTGACAGCTACATGATTATCGGGTAAGATTAATATTGAAAAACTAATATTTGAAGGATAGGCATACATCGTTAACAGGAGAAAAGAAGGACCTGCATATTGGAGGTGTGAAAAACGTATTGTTTCTAGTGCCAGCATAATCACTTGTAATAATTTAATTAAAAGAAAAAAAAAACTAACAATCATTCGCATCCACCAGATGGACCACGCATGAGTGCTTTGAAAGTTATGGAAAATATGAAATACGCTCAAGTAAATCTGATGAAGCTACATCTTTGGTAATTAATCACTGTACACAAGATTTGTCATATGCGGTGCTTTGTAGTGGAAGATTCCCTTGCACGCAGTGTAAGATGTATAAGAGTGCGTGAAAGTGCCGATGAAGATTTATCGATATCTACAAGAGGTGAGCATATTTGTTTATGGTATGAACCAGAAAGTGTGCATATTTATACAACTAGAAAGAATTTGGAAATCTTGAAAAGTAAGAACCAGTGGTTAAGTGTACCAGTCGGAAAACAACTGTATACATTGCACTGTGTTGTTTCTCAAAGTAAAACATTACCATTAGTATACTGTGTTACATCTAGTAAAGATGAAAAAACTTATGATACAATATTCGAGTTCCTCAAAGAGCAGAGCCTTTTCCCAGAGTCTGTGACTCTTGATTAAGAACAAGCAGCAATAAAAAGTTTAAAGAAATGTTTTCCAGATACTCCAATTAATGGCTGTTTCTTTCATTTCAGGCAATGTCTTTGGGCCAAAATACAAAATCTTGGTCGTCAGCGCTGGTACACGAATGATGACAATGCTTTCATAATCAAACAAATACAAGCCTTAGGTTTTGTTCCTTCAGAGGATGTGGCTGATCTTTTTCACAAACTTTTTTTACTTCAATGGGCCACTAAACTGAAGATATTCCGAGTGAATTCTTTGAATACTTTAAAATTACATGGCTCGGAATAGTTAAAAGAAGTTGATGAGTTCAAATGTGGAATGTGTATCATAGAATAGAATCAAATTTTCCAAAAACTACGAAATCTCTAGAAGGATGGCACCATACTTTTAACAAGTGTGTTTCAATAAGAATTATAACAAGGACCCAACATATCAATTCTATGTTATTAACAAATATAATAGGTTACAGAAAAGGTAGAGTAAGCAACACCGGAGAGACTAGGAGAGGGGGTTACTGGAGGGATAGGAGGAGGGTTTAGACAGAGGGAGGAAAGAAAAGGGGAGGGACGGGGGAGTGAACGCATTCGAATTGCTTCACCTATTTACCCGATTCATGTGACTTGGGCTTTATAATAACAATAGTAAATGCCTTAATTAACGAGATTTGCCGATGCATTAAAGTATAAAAAATTTTGGGGAGGTCTATAAAGTGCTGTGTCAAAGTACCATTCTGATCAAGTAATTAGTATGGGAGATATTTACAAAAAGCACACTATTTTTTGCCTGAAATGCATAGTAGTTCTCTTGTTTTATCCCTTTTTAGATGTTTTGTCCATTAGCCATTTTGTATGTTAGGCATTTTGTCCATTAGGCATTATGTCTGTTAGGCATTTTCTCCGTGATGAAGGATTAGGCATTTTGTCCTTAGGCATTATGTCATTAGGCATTCTGTCTGCTCACGCATATTTGTATATAAATACTGTATTTAAAAACACTCTCTCGCAATAGAATTATCATTATTAAAACAGGAAATTTTCTTTTTGCATTGATTTAATTAAATATTTAACTTTACAATTAATTCATATATTCCTTATGGATTAATCTTATTACATAAATGTATCCTGGCCATAAAGAATAATTAAAGTATGGGAATTGCATCACAATGGAATACAATGGAGGGTTTCTCATTACCTGTGGACAATTCTCTAACAATATTGACCCTTTGAGAGCCAACTTTAAGCTACAAAATTAGGTACTCAAGCTTCTGGCCCTTTTATGGGGACATTTTACTTAATTTATCCTAGCACTAACAACTACTACAGATAGGATTTTGCAAAATTTTCATCATATAGCTGAATAAATTCCCTTTCCATTGACGTATAATGTCACAAATTTTGTAAATTTCCATGTATAAATAATAAAAGAAAAGAAAGAACATAATAACCAGACTTAAATAACTCCATTGGCACTAAAAGGGTTAAAAGATTATGTTCCCATATAATTATGAACATGTAAAAATCACACTTAAGTCTCCAATCCTAAAACAAATAAAATAAAAGTGCCTTTACTGTACCTTTAAATGCTCATTGTGATCCCTCAGCCAAGTCAATGCACCACATATTATACTTAGTGACTTTCCCTGAAATGTAAAAAAGCACACTACTTAAAATGAGTCCAGACTAAAAACTGTTACTTTCACATCATTCATAAAAAGTAAACCTATTACTTTACAAAAGCATAATCACTATTTTAGGCAATGTTTTAAGCTTGAGTCCTACTTCAAAATATAAAACACATCAGCAAGTTGGTTTAGTAAATATAATCTCTCTCTTGGAGAAGAGCCTCATCTCAATCACTCTTAGCCATATACTGTAGATCCCCATGATAATAATGATCGTGTTTAGTTTCATGAGGCCACTGGGCAACTTTTGGAGTCTCAAAGGGCTCACCTAATCAATTTGTTCTTAAATGAGAAGTAGAAATTTTGAGTGAAGAACAATTAGAGATTATGGCAAAGAAGTACCTAAGGGAATAGATGGAAAGCAAAAGCCAGAAAATGATACAACTTTTGTTAGAGGGATACTACTAAAGTGTGCAACGCTAGGCACACTTAAAAGTGGTTAACAGCCTACACAAAAACTACAGCATATTCCTAAAATGTAAAACTAGTTCTTCAATGAGAAAGGAAAGAAACTTGGAATAAAATTAAACTTTACAAATATCAAAGGAAGCCTGGTCTCCTAAAGTAAGATTTTTTTCCAAATGGCAAACATCATACTACACATACTCAACATTTTTCTAAGCAGTAAGAAAGTTCAGAACATTTATCAAGTGGTCTGGTTAAACTATTTAAACTCGATTTAGATCTCGTCACCTATAACTATTTCTTGTACAACCAAAACTGTTACAATAATTAAATGCTACTTCTGGAAGGGTAAAGAATAATGACTGATAGAGACAATGACAAAGACAGCATACAAACCACTTAAGCCAATGTTTCTTCACACAATGGTTAGATATCGACAAATCTAGCCGACCTCAAAAATGCTTGAGGAGTGAGATGTAAATGAAAGATAATTTGGTAATGAGCAAGAGAAAGACACTACTGTATTACTGAACCTACTATTTTAAAACATGCATATACTATACTGTGTTAGGAAAAATCCCTTAAAGTTATATTCTTTAGGCAGAAATCAATGGTACTGGGCATTTTTTAATGTTATGGAATTCAGTGTAGGCTTGCATGAGGATGATCTCAAAATATGGAGCAATTGCAATCACAATATAGGAGATGATTTCCACAGCAGCAAGACTGACACATCTTTACCATATTTACACAAAGATGACTATCTGTTTTCAACTAAATTCATCAAAAGCCGTGAACCCAATCTTAACGTACTTTATTGTATTTTACTGACGTAATAAGATAATACAGAACGTCCTTGCAACTTTCTTGATAAGAATAACGCAGGTAGATAGGCACAGTATCTTTTAAGCAAATGGTTGCAATTCATACTAAAAAAAATCTGAACCACTTAAAAAATATCTTACCGTTCCAGTTGGACTTTCAAATATGCCTAGCTGTCCCTTTTCAAGCGTATCAAACAAGTTTTTCATGAAATCCTGCTGAATATCATAAGGTGGAAATGGAAATGGAAATTCCGCTGGTGGGCTGAGCAGACTCATCTTGAACTCGGTAGGCAAGGCTGAAAGAGAAAAAGAAATTTAAAATTTTTATATAGAGTACTGTACAGCACAACTGTCTAATGTCTTCTTGTGACTCAATCTACAATGTGGGTAAATATACTGAGAGCCAAAGAATTTCAGATATACAGTATATACGGCAAAGCTGTACATGAAAACAGATCGATTCCAGCCTAGGACAGAGTTTAAGCTTTTTACTGGGAAGGTTACTGGTGTGGTTTGGCACCAGATGGGGAGGGGGGGGGCGCTTGCTCGACTGACTTTCTGGTGTGGGTCTCTTGAGATGATGCTGGAACTGAAACCAGACACCTCTAACCTTTAGCAATAGTTAAAAGGAAGGTGAAACTCCTCACTGCATATCCTTATTCTTTGACTCTGCCAAGCATAGATGTGCAACAGTCATATAAAATCATGAGTCTTTTTATAGTTTATATATGACATATCTGTTTTTGACGTTCTTAATAGTTTATATAGGGCATATATGTTTTGACGTTGTTACTGTTTTTAGAATGATTTATTATTAATTTATTCTCATCATTTATTTATTTCCTTATTTCCTTTCATCACTGGGGTATTTTTCCCTATTGGAGCCCTTGGGCTTATAGCATCTTGTTTTTCCAACTAGGGTTGTAGCTTGTCTAATAATAATAATTACCATTTTTGGGCTCAAGCCATGGCGTCCTGATGGAAGGTTCCTTTTTGGTAGCTTCCTTGGGTAAATAACTACTAAGATATTCCCAGAGAATTTAACCACAGGTTATCACAGAATTCTAACTTCTGGAGCGAGTATCCTAAAGGTTTCCCTTTAAGACATCGTATATCAACAGGGGACGCATGTATTAACGCGCCACATAGCTATCTACACCCCGAACAGAGTTAATGCTTCGGTGTGTAAGGGCTGAGAGTAGCTGGGAGCCGTTCCATAGCTAATCTCATTCGTGGCTACTACTGATACTCGAGACGTAAACAAACGGGCGCCATTGCTTAAATGACGTCACGTCCGTCTTTATCCTTTGTTCAGTAGCTCGCCCTACTTAGACGGATTTTCCCTGTGCTTTACTTATCGCTTTGCATCTACGTAATGTCGCTACCTTCAGCCTCGCCTTCTTCTGGAAAGTTGAGTACAAGGTTCCAGTATTGTTTAGTTAAGCTCTGACCGTAAAGTAAATATTACTTTCCGAGATAATTGCTGTTTTGTGGCAGAGCTGTGCCTCTACCGGACCCGCCATTTTATGGCGTCGTTGTTGTTATGCATGCCTTATTTAGTTAGCCACAACAACGCTTCCGGCCTTATTTACTAATCGATTACATTAGTTTATTTAGTCTTCATAGCTAGGAACTTTTATATCGTGTTTCGACGCTTTTTATCGGTCATCGATTGACCTCATACCAGTCGGCTACTATAGCCCCCAGGCCAGAGCGCCTATATATAAGTGTTCATGCATGATTTTATTAGTGATCCTAGGCTAAGTTATGAAGATAGTGGCTTTATTTTACAATACTTTCGACCGTGATGCAAGTGTTTTTTCGCCTTCAGGGACCATATAGGGGATAGGTTAGTTAGTGTCCCTTCCTAACCTAACCTACTTGTAGGACCCCTATATGCTTCCTTCATCCCCTGCCTTGGCATTCCCTCTGTTTAGCCTTGATTCCCTTTCTAAGTAGAGGGATCAAGTGTCTAATGGAGTATTTATCGCCTCTCAGTCCTCCCTAAGGGAATGAACCCCCCTTAGGGTTGCGTCCGAGAGTGAGGAAAGGCTAGCCCTTCCTCTATGGCTAGGAATAGTCTATGACTGTCCTGCGATAGCGATATGTCTTCTATCTTTCCTAGTTCAGGGCTCTTAGCCCTGCTCTAGGTTAGGTTTTGGAAGGTTATTCTGTCCCCTGCTGAAACTGTACCCATGCACCGTTTCAGCCTGGCTGCCTTATCTTAGGTTAGGGAGTGTCCTCCCTTTCCCTAGTGGCCGCTCTGGTACAGAACCCCTTCCTTGGAAGACTCTTCTCTTCTCCCCTCCCCACCTATCTCTTGTATAGCCTAGCCTACACTTAGGTTAGTCTATACCCATCTGTCCCCTGTCCTACAACTCCTCCTTAGGGTGGAGTGATAGGGCTACCTTGAGCTTCCATGTGCAGTCCGCTCTGGTACATATACCCTTCATAGTGTCCTATGGGGTTAGCCACTGGATGTGTTCTGCATGTGGAGGTCTCCCCCCTCTTTGGGTGTCCCCTAGCCCTCTCTTGGGCTACCCTAGCTCCCGGTCCTCTGTGACTCCTGCTCCTGGGTGATAGAGCCTGCCTCTATCATGGGTACACCCTCTCAGGGGGGGATGTCTGGGAGTCCATGACTGGACTTCTTACATCCCTCCCCCTGTCTCTCTCACTATCCGGGTGCCGGTCCCTTGCCGCCTCCACTGTCGGCGATACCCGCCTCCTACCTTGGTGACTCTCCCCTACCCTCATGCCGCCAGCCCCCCCGCTTGCCGGGGGACTGTCGACCGCCGCCGGCTCCCGCCGATGGCTCTCCTCCTTCCTCCTAGCTTCGCCGTCCGCCTGCCGGTCGGCCACCGGAGTGCCGGCATCCATTGCCGACAACCGGGTTCAGCTATAACCATCCTTGTCCCAGTCACCAATCCGGCATCCTCCGACTGCCGGAGCCGCCGCTCCTCTGCCGGCGTGCCGCCGTTGTGCCGGCGGCCGCCACCCTGGTATTACTCTTGACTTACATTTTGTCTGTTCTAATGCCAGAAACTCTGCTGGAGCGGCCTCCAGCGTGCCGGAGGTCTGCCGGAACCTCCCGGAGGCGTCAAGACTACTTGCACCCCCTTCTACTAGCTATCACTTGTATACTGATAGCCCTACACTGCAAACAGATGGCCTGTTTACACTCTTTAGATCAGTGCCTTGGTACTGTTCTATTAGTAATCATGCTGTCTCTTTGCATTCTTCAAAATTCCAGCATGCTGCGTGCATCTTAGCGCGGCTGGTTGCCGGAAGCAGTTACCCTAAGGGACCTGTTAGCCCCCCTAATTTGGGACTGAGTGATCTCGGTCCCAAACTTATCCTTGGTTTTTTCCATGGAATTCCATTGCCCTGTGGAATTTTAAGGAATACTATCCTGTGCCTTCGGCCATCTCGGATTATCCAGGGATAAAGCTTGCGGTAGCCAGCCGGGCGGGATGCATGGAGTATGTTTTCTTTACTACTTCAATCTCTATGCATCACACCCTTTCTTTAAGTTAAAATTAATGATTAATCTTAACTTAGCTTAAGAACCACTCTTATGACTCCCCCATACTCATTTTCTCTTTCTTCCACAGGAGGAGCAGATGAAGTGTGACTTCGACTTCTGCGCTGTGAAACGCCCGCACTTCTACGGGCATACGGCTTGCAGGACTCACGCCCCTTGTGCTAACAAGAAAGGGGATCTGAAATTCTGGGACCCACTGAATTGTACGGTCTGCCAGGCTCAACTAGTTGATGCCTTCCATAACCCTCCCTCAGCGGAGGTCAGGGACACTTCTCGGGAGAAGCTACGCAAGTGGGTGCGTGGCTTCCAGAAGAATGCCACCGGACCGTACCTGGCCACTGAAGAAATGAGGTCACTCCTGTTCCCTAAGGCCTCCCCTGATTCAGTGGTACCCAAGGATGTGATCCCCACTGTCCAAATTACAGTGGAACCTGATGTTGTCATGGCCCAGTCCATGCACGAGTGCCGCCTGGATTCCGAAGATGACGAACATATGTCGGATGTCTCGGAAGACACGGAGAAGACCCTTATGGCTCAAGGAGCTGAAGATGACGAAGACCAGGTGGAATACGCCGAGTCGGAGCAAGAGGTCGCTCCTCCTTCCATCTCCGCTCCTACTCCTACACCGACGGAAGTATCTATCCCGTCTACCTCCACGACCCCGGATCCCTCTTCATCCACTCAAGAAATGATCCGGTTGATTAGAGCCGTCATGGACGACAGGTTAAAGGAGAATCAGGAGTTCATCAGGTCCATGATGGGATCCAGAGAACCGAAGAGGATTTCGGTTAAGGATCTCCCCGCTTGCTCACATGCCAACCCATGGAGGTATGCTGAGCATATGGTCATCGCGACCGGCAGAATCTTTGTCAGCGACAAGATCGGCACGGTCCCTTTGGAAGACGTGGAGTTCTTCCCAAACTTCGAGGCCTACCCGGACTGTTACGTCCGACTTCGTTCTGAACCTGCCTCTAAAGAAGAGACCGAACCGAAGGAAGAGATAGTGTTCGATCTCGCGAAGGCCCAGGCTATGCTAGCCAACACGTTCAAGAGTAGGGGTTTTACCTGCTCTAAGCTTCCGGCCCTGAGCAAGAAGCACCCTACTTATGTCGCACCTGAAAATGCGGTACTTCCATTCTTGGAAAAGGCCTTCACTGCGTGCCTTAAGGCTGTGGAAGAGGGGAAAGCCTGCCCTGCACTGGAGGAGTGCAGACCCTTCTCCATAGTCACTCCCCCTGACGCTCGACACTGGAAGGACATCCAGCATACGTTCGTCGTGGGAAAGCTAGATCCTGACGTCGCCGGACGTCAGTTTAACGAAGACCTCCCTAAGCTCAACGATCACCTCCTTCGTCGGGAACAAGATACGAAGGAGAGGCTCGCAGCATCCATGTCTCACCAAGTCCAACTTGAAATTATGGCCTGTGACACCAGAGTACCAGACCACTACATGGTACTTTCCAAATCCCACATGACAACCGTGATGAAGGACTTGTACCACTTCATAAAGGCTCGGAGAGCCTGTCGTGAATTCGTGTTCGCAGGTGCCACTGTGAAACACGAACCCCGGAGACTGATTTCCTCCAACATCTGGGGCAAACACCTCTTTCCTTCTGACCTTGTGAAGGAAATCACCGACAAAGCCGCCACGGAGAATAGGAACCTTCTCCACAAGTGGGGCATGTCAAGGAAGAGGAAACCCTCTCAGGACGACGGACCTCAACCTAAGAGGAAGTCCTCAAAACAGAAACCCCAGCAACGTCAACCAAGACGTCAGTTTCCGGGACCCGCTACCTCCCAAGTGGCAGCTCAGCCACAACAGACCTTTCAATTGGTCACCCAACCGGTGTTGTCACAGTCACCGGTCTTCACCCCTGCTTTCGAGCAACAGACAACTACCTTTCGTCCCAAAGGTAGAGGCTCAAACAGAGGTGCAGGCAGAGACGCGTCTCGCCGTCCCTCCAGAGGCAGAGGAGGAAAGGGAGCTAGCGGCCGAGGCAGCAAGCCCTCGGGACACCAGAAGCAATGAAGTGCTTCCGGTGGGAGGAAGACTCCGCCAATTCCAGGATCGTTGGACCTTCGATCCCTGGGCACACAGCATCGTCAAGAAGGGTCTAGGCTGGAGTTGGACTCAACCACCCCCAACATTCCAGCAGTTCTTCCAACAATCAACCCCCCTTCTGGAAGAATATGTCCTAGATCTCTTGAACAAGAAGGTGATAAGGAGGGTAAAGTCCACCAGGTTCCAAGGAAGACTGTTTTGTGTCCCCAAGAAAGACTCCGACAAACTCAGAGTCATTCTGGACTTATCCCCCCTCAACAAGTTCATAGCGAACAACAAGTTCAAGATGCTGACTCTTCAACAAATAAGGACCCTTCTGCCTCGAGGTTCCTACACGGTCTCCATAGACCTGGCGGATGCCTACTGGCACGTTCCAATGAACCATCACGCATCCTCCTACCTAGGATTTCGACTCCAAAGGAAAAGCTACGCCTTCCGGGCCATGCCCTTCGGCCTCAATGTGGCCCCTCGGATCTTCACAAAGCTGGCGGACGCCATAGTACAACAGCTCCGCCTCCGAAACGTCCAGGTGATGGCCTACCTCGACGACTGGCTAGTCTGGGCTCCATCGCCCGAAGATTGTGTAAAATCTTGCAACAAAGTCACCCAGTACCTAGAACACCTGGGATTCAAGATCAACGAGAAGAAATCTCGCCTCTCTCCAGCTCAGAAGTTCCAGTGGTTAGGAATCCAATGGAACCTTCAGTCACACCGCCTTTCCATCCCCCAGAAGAAAAGGAAGGAAATAGCAGGGTCTGTCAAACGACTACTGAAATCCAAACGAATTTCAAGACGCCAGCAGGAACGAGTTCTAGGCTCTCTACAGTTCGCCTCAGTAACAAACCCAGTGCTTCGTGCACAGCTAAAGGATGCCGCGGGAGTCTGGAGACGTTCTGCATCCATCGCTCGAAGAGACCTCAAGAGACGGCTCCCAAACAGACTTCGACTTCTCCTCAAGCCGTGGTCGGAAGCAAAGGCCCTGAAAAGGTCCATTCCTCTTCAACACCCTCCTCCATCACTCAACATCCACACGGACGCTTCGCTGGAGGGTTGGGGAGGTCACTCCCACCAAAAACAGGCTCAAGGCACCTGGTCTCCCCTGTTCAAGACGTTCCACATAAACATCTTGGAGGCCATGGCGGTCCTTCTAACTCTGAAGAAATTATCCCCGCCTCCCTCGATCCACATTCGTCTAACCCTAGACAACTCGGTGGTAGTTCGTTGTCTCAATCGCCAAGGCTCAAGATCGCCCCAGATAAATCAGGTGCTTCTCCCAATCTTCCGTCTGGCAGAGAAGAAGAAGTGGCACCTGTCTGCAGTTCACCTACAAGGATTCCGCAACGTGACAGCGGATGCTCTATCTCGAACAAACCCGATAGAGTCGGAATGGTCTCTAGACGCAAGATCGTTCTCCTTCATCTCTCACCAAGTCCCAGAACTTCAGATAGATCTCTTCGCAACGAGCGACAACAATCAACTTCCTCGGTATGTGGCCCCGTACGAGGACCCCAAGGCAGAAGCAGTGGATGCCATGTCACTGGACTGGAACAGATGGTCCAAGATCTACCTGTTCCCTCCCACCAACCTTCTGCTGAAAGTCCTCTCCAAACTGAGAACCTTCAAAGGGACAGCGGCCCTAGTGGCTCTCAAGTGGCCCCGGAGCAACTGGTACCCCCTGGTCCTGGAGCTGCAGCCCAAGCTGATCCCTCTCCCGGGCCCAGTTCTCTCCCAACAAGTACAGAAGTCGACTGTCTTCGCTTCATCATCGAAAATCAAGGACCTTCATCTCATGATTTTCTCTCCCTAGCCGCAAAGAAGAGGTTTGGGATCTCGAAGAAAAGTCTGGACTTCCTAGAGGAATACAAGACCGAATCCACAAGACGGCAATACGAATCATCCTGGAGGAAATGGGTCTCCTTCGTCAAGACAAAAAATCCTAAAGAAATCACAATTGATTTCTGCATGTCCTTCTTTATTCACCTTCATGGACAGGGATTAACAGCCAATACGATTTCAACCTGCAAATCGGCCTTGACCAGACCAATTCTATATGCCTTCCAAATTGATCTGTCCAGCGACATCTTCAACAAACTACCGAAAGCATGTGCTCGCCTACGCCCAGCACCCCCACCGAAACCGATCTCCTGGTCATTAGACAAGGTGCTCCATTTCGCCTCCAACTTGGATAATGATTCATGCCCTCTCAAGGATCTGACTCAGAAAGTTATATTTCTCTTTGCTCTTGCTTCGGGAGCTCGAGTCAGCGAAATAGTGGCATTATCAAGAGAGGAAGGACACATCCTGTTTACCGATACAGGAGACGTTACCCTCTCCCCTGATCCGACGTTTCTCGCCAAAAATGAATTACCCACCAAAAGATGGGGCCCCTGGAGAATATGCCCCCTGAAGGAAGATGTCTCTCTATGCCCAGTAGAGAGCCTTAAGGTCTATCTTCGCAGAACTTCGAACTTTGGTGGAGGCCAACTCTTCAAAGGAGAAACATCGGGCAGCGACCTGTCACTGAAACAATTAAGAGCGAAAATCACCTACTTCATTCGCAGAGCAGATCCTGACAGTACACCCGCCGGTCATGATCCTAGGAAAGTTGCTTCATCTCTGAATTTCTTTCAGAGTATGGACTTTGAAAGCCTTAAAAACTTCACAGGCTGGAAGTCCTCGCGCGTTTTCTTTAAACATTATGCGAAACAAGTGCACGAAGTCAAACATTTTGTGGTAGCCGCAGGTAGTGTTATGAAACCTGCACCTAACTCTGCATAGAACAGTGAGTTACTTGGGACTCTAACTCTTCGGGTGCCTATGTAGACCCTCGAGCGATACATAGTGATGTCGAAAACACTTAGTGCTTTTATAACTGTTCTTATCCCAGGTGAAATGTCATAGTTGTCACACAAGTGCCGCATGCCCTGAGCATGATGTGTTTTTAATCAAAGACTTACGTTCCTCGAGAACGAGTGCCTACTAATAAACTTGAAATTCCTTTTCAGATTCAAGAGCAAGTCTTTATTACTATGTACATTATAATTACTGTAAATGAACTTTACTTATTGCTGCAATTCATTTAATTTCTGCATTTGTGAAATAAAATTTCTATTTTATTACCTGTGCGTCTCAATCAGCTCCTACTTACTATGAAATACATGCCTGTCATAGTTTTATTATCCCCTTTCCTTATGGTTATGGAGAAATTAAGATACTAACTCTTAATTTATATTCACTCTGATTATGTAATGTTCCAATACGAATACTTACTCTTCATACCCTGGAGATGAATCACCCTTCTCAACACACAGTGCCCAACCACCACTGGTCTGTTTTTCAGAATGTTCCTATACGAATACCAAACATTCAGCTTCGTCTCCAAGTTCTTCAAGTTCTTCTATCAGGATGAATAGCCCTTCAATACCACTTTGACGTCGGCATGGCCTGTGGGAACTTCACTGCCAAGGGGGGCAGGATGATTCTTCCCTACGGTTCTTTACCAAGATTACTATGCTAATTTGTCAATGCCTTGGCACTTACTAATAGGGGAAAATCTACCACGATACATTGATTCTCTGGTATTCTTCCATCAGGACGCCATGGCTTGAGCCCAAAAAACGGATTTTGAGCGAAGCGAAAAATCTATTTTTGGGTGAGATAGCCATGGCGTCCTGATGGACCCTCCCTGCTACTTCGTCCAGTTTTTAGGTCCCACCCTGCTCTGCTGTATCATGGTGATGGGCAAGCAACTGGCTTCAGGATAAAGACGGACGTGACGTCATTTAAGCAATGGCGCCCGTTTGTTTACGTCTCGAGTATCAGTAGTAGCCACGAATGAGATTAGCTATGGAACGGCTCCCAGCTACTCTCAGCCCTTACACACCGAAGCATTAACTCTGTTCGGGGTGTAGATAGCTATGTGGCGCGTTAATACATGCGTCCCCTGTTGATATACGATGTCTTAAAGGGAAACCTTTAGGATACTCGCTCCAGAAGTTAGAATTCTGTGATAACCTGTGGTTAAATTCTCTGGGAATATCTTAGTAGTTATTTACCCAAGGAAGCTACCAAAAAGGAACCTTCCATCAGGACGCCATGGCTATCTCACCCAAAAATAGATTTTTCGCTTCGCTCAAAATCCGTTTATTAGTAAGATTTAGGAGCTCAGTTGAAGTTACTACTATACCTGTGTGGTTTGGGGAAGTAGGGTAGCCCTGATGAAGCCTTTTCTGGTACAGTACTGTAAATGGTGCAATTAAACACCTCTACCTCTATATGACCTTATTCTACCTGGCGGAAAAATAAAAGTGAACAACTAATATGGAGACAGATGCATGTCAATGTTAATATCAGGTTACCAGCAGTTTCTACCAAGGTTTTTGGGTACCATCAAGCTATTGGGCACGGTGAAGCATCCCCTTGCGTAGGGTATTCTAACGCAAACCATTTCAACTTTGAAATCCAATCTTAAGTACAATGTATTTCATATCTAGTTACCTAACTTAATAATTTATGATGAGTTATCAGCAATATTTGTTTTCTTGCAACTACCAAACAGTAGGATAAGTATTTGTCAAGTTTATGATGCAATTTCCTAAATCCAAGACTCAACCTTTATTTTCCAAGTTATAAAGATGGTTAAATTAGGATTCCTATCCCTACCTACTGGGGGGAAGGGGAGTATGACCCTCCAAATACCCTCAATATTGTTGCTCTTCTTAAAATATTTCATTTTTCCTTGTTTCCTTTCCTCACTGAGCTATTTTCCCTGTTGGAGCCCCAGGGCTTAAAGCATCCTGCTTTTCCAACTAGGGTTGTAGCTTAGCAAGTAATAATAATAATAATAATAATAGGATTCTGTCCTTACCTTGCCCTCGGGTAAACCATATCCCTGTGTTTTTCAGATATATCTATTTTCACTCTATTCTAGAAAATTACTTAATCCTTAAGCAACAGTTAGTTTATATAACTTGAAAAAATGTTATTTTCATTAGTAAAATAAATTTTTGAATATACTTACCCGATAATCATGTAGCTGTCAACTCCGTTGCCCGACAGAATTCTACGGAAGGGATACGCCAGCGATCACTATACTAGAAGGGGGTGTACTCACCAGCGCCACCTGTGGCCAGGTACTGCAGTACTTCTTGTTGACACCACCTCAATTTTTCCTCGGTCCACTGGTTCTCTATGGGGAGGAAGGGTGGGTCAATTAAATCATGATTATCGGGTAAGTATATTCAAAAATTTATTTTACTAATGAAAATAACATTTTTCAATATTAAACTTACCCGATAATCATGTAGCTGATTCACACCCAGGGAGGTGGGTGAAAACCAGTGTACATGAATATAAGTAAGCTAAGTATCCCGTATTTCATATTATCAGTTATTCAAAATAACCATGAAATTATAAGTACCTGGTAAGGAAGTCGACTTGAACCATTACTCTGCCTTTAATAAGCTCGTCTTCCTTACTGAGCGCAGCGTTCCTCTTAGGAGGCTGAACAACCCTAAGGTGCTGAAGTATAAAGGGCTGCAACCCATACTAAAGGACCTCTACACAACCTTTAACCTAGGCGCTTCTCAAGAACGAATTGACCACCCGCCAAATCAAACAGGATGCGGAAGGCTTCTTAGCCTACCGTAACAACCCAAAAAACAACAATAAAAGCATTCAAGAGAAAGGTTAAAAAGGTTATGGGATTAAGGGAATGTAGTGGCTGAGCCCTCACCTACTACTGCACTCGCTGCTACGAATGGTCCCAGGGTGTGGCAGTTCTCGTAAAGAGACTGGACATCTTTGAGATAAAATGATGCAAACACTGACTTGCTCCTCCAATAAGTTGCATCCATAATACTCTGCAGAGAACGGTTCTGTTTAAAGGCCATCGAAGTGGCTACAGCTCTCACTTCGTGGGTCCTTACCTTCAGCAAAGCAAGGTCTTCATCCTTCAAGTGAGAATGAGCTTCTCTAATCAGAAGCCTTATATAATATGAAACTGCGTTTTTGGACATAGGCATCGAAGGTTTCTTGATGGCACACCATAGGGCCTCTGACTGTCCTCGTATAAGTTTTGACCTATTAAGATAGTATTTCAGAGCTCTGACAGGGCAAAGAACTCTCTCTAGCTCGTTACCCACCATGTTGGAAAGGCTAGGAATTTCGAACGATCTAGGCCAAGGACGTGAAGGAAGTTCATTTTTTGCTAAAAATCCGAGCTGTAAAGAACATGTCGCTGATTCGGATGTGAATCCTATGTTCTTGCTGAAGGCGTGAACCTCACTAACTCTTTTAGCTGTTGCAAGGCAGACGAGGAAAAGAGTTTTGAGAGTAAGGTCTTTGAAGGAAGCTGACTGGAGAGGTTCGAACCTAGGAGATATAAGGAACCTTAAGATTACGTCTAGATTCCAGCCTGGAGTGGACAAACGACGTTCTTTAGAAGTCTCGAAAGATTTAAGGATGTCTTGTAGGTCCTTGTTGGAGGAAAGATCCAAACCTCTGTGGCGGAGAACTGAAGCCAACATACTTCTGTACCCTTTAATCGTAGGAGCCGAAAGAGATCTAACATTCCTAAGATGTAACAGGAAGTCAGCAACTTGGGTTACAGAGGTATTGGTAGAGGAAACTGCATTGGCTCTGCACCAGCTTCGGAAGACTTCCCACTTGGATTGATAGACTCTACGAGTGGATATCCTCCTTGCTCTGGCAATCGCTCTGGCTGCCTCCTTCGAAAAGCCTCTAGCTCTAGCGAATCTTTCGACAGTCTGAAGGCAGTCAGACGAAGAGCGTGGAGGTTTGGGTGTACCTTGTTTACGTGAGGTTGACGTAGAAGGTCCACTCTTAGAGGGAGAGTCCTGGGAACGTCGACCAGCCATTGTAGTACCTCTGTGAACCATTCTCTTGCAGGCCAAAGGGGAGCAACCAGCGTCAGCCGTGTCCCTTCGTGAGAGACGAACTTCTGAATGACTCTGTTGATGATCTTGAACGGCGGGAATGCATATAGGTCGAGATGGGACCAATCCAGCAGAAAAGCATCCACGTGAACTGCTGCTGGGTCTGGAACTGGGGAACAGTACAAAGGAAGCCTCTTTGTCATGGAGGTGGCGAACAGATCTATCGTTGGCTGACCCCACAAGGTCCAAAGTCTGTTGCACACGCCCTTGTGAAGGGTCCATTCCGTGGGGATGACTTGATCTTTCCTGCTGAGGCGATCTGCTGAGACGTTCATATTGCCCTGAATGAACCTCGTTACCAGTGTGAGGTTTAGACTTCTTGACCAAATAAGGAGGTCCCTTGCTATCTCGTACAGCTTCCTCGAATGGGTCCCTCCCTGCTTGGAGATGTAAGCCAAGGCTGTGGTGTTGTCGGAGTTCACCTCCACCACCTTGTCTAGCAGGAGGGACTTGAAGTTCATTAAGGCCAGATGAACTGCCAGCAGTTCCTTGCAGTTGATGTGAAGCGTTTCCTGTTCCTTGTTCCATGTTCCCGAGCATTCCTGTCCGTCCAAGGTCGCGCCCCAGCCCGAGTCTGATGCGTCCGAAAAGAGATGAAGATTGGGGGTCTGAATCGCTAACGATAGACCCTCCTTGAGAAGGATGTTGGTCTTCCACCACATGAGAGTAGTCTTCATCTCTTTGGTGACAGGAATAGAGACCGCTTCGAGCGTCAAATCCTTGTCCCAGTGAGCTGCTAGATGGAATTGGAGAGGGCGGAGGTGGAGTCTCCCTAACTCGATGAACAGGGCTAACGATGACAGGGTCCCTGTTAGACTCATCCACTGTCTCACCGAGCAACTGTTCCTCTTCAGCATGCTCAGGATGCACTCTAGGGCTTGGCTGATTCTTGGGGCCGATGGAAAAGCCCGAAAAGCTTGACTCCGAATCTCCATTCCCAGGTAAACGATGGATTGGGAGGGAATGAGCTGGGACTTTTCTAAGTTGACCAAAAGACCCAGTTCCTTGATCAAGTCCAAAGTCCAGTTGAGACTCTCCAGACAGCGACGACTTGTGGGGGCTCTTAACAGCCAGTCGTCTAAATAAAGGGAGGCTCTGATGTCCGCAAGTGGAGGAATTTTGCAATATTCCTCATCAGACGCGTAAACACCATAGGCGCTGTGCTTAGGCCAAAACACAGGGCTTGGAATTGGTACACAACCTTTCCAAAAACGAATCTCAGGAAAGGTTGGGAGTCTGGATGAATAGGAACGTGAAAGTAAGCGTCTTTCAGATCCAACGAGACCATCCAGTCCTCCTGCCTGACCGCTGCTAGGACCGACTTCGTCGTCTCCATAGTGAACGTCTGCTTGGTGACATAAGCATTGAACGCACTGACGTCCAGCACCGGTCTCCAACCTCCTGTCTTCTTGGCCACCAGAAAGAGACGGTTGTAGAAGCCCGGGGATTGATGGTCCCGGACTATCACCACTGCCTTCTTCTGTAACAAGAGCGACACCTCCTGGTGTAACGCTAGCCTCTTGTCCTTTTCCTTGTAGTTGGGAGAGAGGTTGATGGGAGAAGTGGTCAGAGGGGGATTGCGGCAGAATGGTATCCTGTAACCCTCCCTTAGCCACTTGACAGACTGGGCGTCTGCACCTCTTCTTTCCCAAGCTTGCCAGAAGATCTTGAGTCTGGCTCCTACTGCTGTCTGGAGAGGAGGAGAGTCAGTGTTTGCCTTTTGAAGTCTTGGGACCTTTCTTAGACCTGCCCCTGAAAGCGTCTGGACGGGTACTTCCTCGGCTGGGGGCTCTGCCACGAAAGGGCGGAATAAATCTTGTAGCAGGAGTATCGGCCACTGGGGTGCGGTAAGTTCTAGGAACTGAAGGAGCAACCTTAGCCTTACGAGCTGAAGAGGCCACAAGGTCATGAGTGTCCTTCTGAATAAGGGCCGCAGACAATTCCTTGATAAGCTCCTCGGGGAACAGGAACTTAGAAAGCGGAGCAAAAAGTAACTGAGACCTTTGACAAGAGGTGATACCAGTGGAAAGAAAAGTGCAAAGTTGTTCCCTTTTCTTGAGTACTCCTGAAACAAACATTGAGGCAAGTTCGCCGGACCCATCGCGAATTGCTTTATCCATACAGGACATTATAAGCATGGCTGAGTCCTTGTCAGCAGGGGCAGTCTTCTTGCTCAAGGCCCCCAGGCACCAGTCGAGAAAATTGAAAATCTCAAAGGCGCGAAAGACACCCTTTAAGAAGTGGTCTAAGTCGGAAAAGGTCCAGCAGACCTTAGAGCGCCTCATAGCCGATCTACGTGGAGAGTCAACCAAACTTGAGAAGTCAGCCTGGGCAGAGGCAGGGATTCCCAAGCCTGGTTCCTCTCCTGTGGCATACCATACGCCCGCCTTAGAAGTCAGCTTAGTAGGAGGGAACATAAATGAAGTCTTCCCTAGTTGCTGTTTGGACTGCAACCAATCCCCTAACATTCTTAAAGCTCTCTTAGAGGATCTAGCAAAGACGAGCTTAGTGTAGGCCGACTTAACAGGTTGCATGCCTAGAGAAAACTAAGATGGAGGAGAGCGAGGGGTAGCAGAAACAAAATGATCCGGGTAAACCTCTCTGAAAAGAGCCAGGACCTTGCGAAAGTCAATGGAGGGTGGTAACGACTTGGGTTCCTCCACGTCCGAAGAGGGATCATCTAGGTGCGCAGCTTCTTCCTCAGAAACCTCATCACCTGAGTGTTGCGAAGCGAGAGGTAAAGTTACAGCGGTGTGCTGAACAGCAGAATCCTGACAAGCGGGTGCATAAACACTTGCGGTTTCATCCTCAAGTCTCTGTTGAAGAGGATGAGGGCTGGTAATGACAAAGTCATGAGGCTGGGATGAAGGAGGTTCTGCGGCTGTTTGAGGAGCAAGTGTGGTGAGAGGCGACTGTATTAAAACCTGAGGTTCAGGCTGCAAAGACTGGTCAAGTAGAGGAGAAGGTGATAGGTGCATGCGTTGAGGTGGCTGACTCATTGCATGAGGTTCCTGTCTCAAGAGTTGCGCTTGCTTCAAGGGTTGAGGTGGTTGCGCAGTAGCAGGTTCCTGTCTCACGAGTTGAGGTTCTTGAGGTGTGAGCTGCGAGAGTTGAGGTGGCGGCTGCGCAGAACGCGATTCCTGTCTCACGAGTTGAGGTTCTTGAGGTGCTTGCCTCGAGAGTTGAGGTTCTCGCCTTGAGGAAAGTGGAGGTAGCAGCTGCGAGAGCTGAGGTAGCTGCCTCAAGGATGGTAGAGGTTGTCGTACCTCAAGAGGTTGTTGCCTCGAAGATGGTCTTACTGCAAGAAACTCTTGCCTCAAAGGAAGAGGAGGTTGTAAGGCATAAGACTCCTGTCCCCATTGTTGAGGAGGTTGTCGCGTGGTAAGAGATTCCTGCCTTAAGGAAGGTGGAGGTTGCTGCACAACGCTGGTAACTGGCAACTCCCAACGCGGTAGCTCATGCATGGAGTTAGCTTGAGGAACCTCAACTTCGTACGTCTGGCAGACTGGACTGCGGTGAGGAGGAGCGCTCGCAGGAGAAGGTGTAACCTTCTCTGCCTGAAACTCACGCATTAGGACCGCAAGCTGCGACTGCATGGACTGCAGCAAAGCCATCTTGGGATCAACAGACGATGAGGTCTGTTGAGGCAAAGCCTTAACAGAAGATGAGGTCTGTTGAGGCATCGCCTTACCTCTCTTAGGAGGTGTGCAGTCACCTGATGACTGCGGCGAGTCAGAGCTAACCCAATGACTGCATCCGGGTTGTTGAACTCGTGAGGTCTGGACTTTACGTTTAAGAGGTCTTGAGACCTGAGTCCAGCGTTTTCTCCCCGAAAATTCTTCTGCAGACGAGGAAAATAAAGGCTCAATCGTCTGAGAGTGGAAGTGACGATCTCTGTAAGATACGCCCGCAACCACCGAGGATACTTCTGTGCACCGATCAAGGCCTGCCGAACCCTTTTGCCCTTCGACATTGCTTCTCCCCTGGGCTTGGGAGCTTGCAAGAGGTCCCGGACTGGGAGGACGACTGGCACGCACAGAAGTACCCTCACGCACAACACTGACACTGACACTAGCACTCGGCACAGCACTGGCACTACCACTTCCCACTGCACTTTTCACCTTAAGTTCCTTGACGTCCGCCAAGAGGAACTTGTGGTCACTCACTACCGATTCCACTTTATCACCTAAAGCCTGAATGGCACGTAAAACATCGGACATATCAGGCTGAGCACAAATAGTAGGTTCGGGGGTAGCCACTACAGGGGGAGGAAAAGGTTGAGGATCATGAGGTGAGGAATAAAGCGAAGAGCGAGCCGAACTCCTCCTAACTCTCTCTCTCTCTAACTTAGTGGTATATTTAAGGAATCGAACAAAATCAAGTTCCGAAAGTCCGGCGCATTCCTCACATCGATCTTCCAACTGACAGGATTTTCCCCTACAGTCGGAACAAGCGGTGTGAGGATCAACCGAGGCCTTCGGAATACGCCTAATACAAGTCCTACATCGTCTTTGGGGAGGGGCTTGAGAAAGGTCGGACATCTTGAATCAAAGAGCTAGTCAAGGGGGATTCCAAATAAAGCAAAAGATCGTTAACCATTAATCAAATCAATATAAAAGCTATCTAAGCTAATAGACAAGTTTCCAGTATAGCGAAAGCTGAAATCTTAGAGCAATACTTCACCAAAAACCGTGAACAAGACTCCAAAATTATAAGCGTATCCATATAGGTCTTGCCGGAAGCACGACAGAGGAAAAATTGAGGTGGTGTCAACAAGAAGTACTGCAGTACCTGGCCACAGGTGGCGCTGGTGAGTACACCCCCTTCTAGTATAGTGATCGCTGGCGTATCCCTTCCGTAGAATTCTGTCGGGCAACGGAGTTGACAGCTACATGATTATCGGGTAAGTTTAATATTGAAAATACACTTATAAACATACACGGAGCCTCTGCCGTTTATGGGGACAGCCCTTTGACCGGCCGAAAATCGAGGTAAAAAAGTCCGAAATCGGCTCTTTTTTACGGGAATGATTTGTTAAATAATGTAGATTGACGGGACAGTATTAAATTGTAAAACCGAATGTTTCTTGAAATCGAGTAAAAAAAATTCTGAAATCGGCTCTTTCTACGAGAATGATCACATGACGTGTCCTTAAAAACTACAAACTTAACGAAGGGGTAAATATGTAGATTGACGGGACAGTATTAAATTGTAAAACCAGTATTAAATTGTAAAACCGAAGGTTTCTTAGACTGGGATGACACGGGCTCTATCTATCGGGAAAGTTGGAAACTAAGTAGGAAAATCTGCTCTTTTTCGCGGGAATGATCACGGAATGAAATATTAAATTCACTGGTTTTGTAAATGCTTGTCCCAACAATCTACATACTAGGAACCCTCTGGTCATGGATGTCGGAAATGTGCGAGAAAAATGGACAACTAACCCAAAATTCCCCTCCTAACCTGACCTACAAGCCATGTCCTTACCTTCATCGTGAACTAAACGGGGGGGCTGACGCCCCCCTGCGACCCCCCAAACACTGTTGCTAACATACAAACCCCACAAACCAAACCTAACCAATCCTAGTAATTCCCAGGTCACTACCCCTACCCGGGGGCAAGCCCCCGGACCCCCTTCGTAAGTCTCTCTCCTACAGAAAAGAAGCTTTGGGTAGCACTCAAAATTAATCTTATCCACATGATCATATTATAGGTTACTCAGGCTTACCTTAAATTTCGTAGTCGCTAAAACCACATCAGGGCCACATCACCTGTTTTACACTTTTTACATGTACCTCTAAAATCCCTTAAGAGGCCTTTTCGAAATAAATAGTGAAAGAATTCGGGGGTAACACGAGTGAAATCACGTAGATGTATATATCTGAGGGTCTTAATTGCATCAATCTGATCAATACGGGAGATAAACTCGAAAATATCACTCACAGAGAAACTATACGGAACAGGTCTATCCATCACGGCGGTTAGAGTTGGAAAGGGTCGGCTGTAGGTCAATCTCGGGTCATGGGGGGGATTAAAAATTTGAAATCACGCGGCCCACGAAAGGGTTAGTTCGGTTGCTTTGTTTGACACTGGCTTTATCTGACGAAATATCTTAACTAGATGCTGGATAACCTAACCTTTGTTTGTATATAAAACAAAATAGTATTCGGCATAATTTTGGGACGATTTCGAAAGAAATAACCATCTTAACAAGAGATTAAAATGAAAATTGTTGAAATTAGCGAAAACATACGTACGAACATCGAAAACTGTTCATGCTTGCGCGACCAGCTGATATGCGAATCGAGCGCCGCCAAACGGGTGTTATTATAATCAGGCAGGAAACAATGATTGCGGGAAATTTTACGACCGAGTAAGTTGGCCGTGGCTTCAGCGTACGCCGCATTGTAACGGCCTTTTTCTAACATAACATTTCATGATAAATATCCCAGCAGTATCAAATGTCACTAAACATGACGTGTCCTTAAAAACTACATACTTAACTAAGGGGTAAATATGTAGATTGACGGGACAGTATTAATTTGTAAAACCGAACGTTTCTTAGACTGGGATGACACGGGCTCTGTCTATCGGGAAAGTTGGAAACTATGCAGGAGCTACCCGTGACTTGCGTACGGACCATGCTGAACTTAGAAAATATTGCCGTGGTAAAGGTAAATTGTGTTATTAGTCAAAACGATAAATTAACATCATATTATGGTATGTTAGAAAATTGTAAAGAACATCAACCCCATAATGAAATACGATTTGGCTAGTAATAAGAAAGATATCCCTGTCCCCATAAACGGCAGACACCCCGAGAGGATTAATAATGATCAATTTACAACTAAGATAATCCCACCTACTACTGTAGGTTTAGGCCTCAGCGTTATAACCAGCCACTGTAGTGTAAGTTTAATAGTCCTATTATTATTACAAGCCAAGCTACAACCTTAGTTGGAAAAACAAGATGCTATAAGCCTAAGGGCTCCGATAGGGGAAAAATAGCCCAGTGAGGAAAGGAAATGAGGATATAAGGAAATGAGGATATAAATAAATGAGAACAAATTAACAATAAATCATTCTAAAAACAGTTGTTTCTAGTCAAGCTTACGTAAGTTTATCACCACCATGGGGTATGCCCCTTACCAAATAGGTCTACATAAAGGATTACCGTAGTTTAATGCTGGGTCTAGGGTTAGAATTAAAATTAGGCCTATCAGTACATATAAACACTAGGTCTATGCTTCTTCCATTACAAAGCAACACTAAGCCTATTCACACAACTGGTAAAGACTTTAATAAGGATCTAATACTTATTATTTTTCTGTTAACCTTTCCATTATATCAACCTTTCAAAGAAACTCGAGAAAATAGAATGTACTTAATTTGAGAGATGCGCTCCCAAAATTCATTTCTCCAAAGCGGCTCCATAAATAGGTGAAGGGTATATACCGCTGTAACGGCTCTCATATTGAAACGTTAGTGTGAAAGATATAGTTAATCCAATAAAACAAACAACAAAGTATACAATGAAGGAGATAGTAATATGAAATATGCAATTCAAAAAGTAAATCTGTAATTTAAAAAGGATATTGTGTAATTTCGAGATAAGGTATAGATAATAATGATATAAATTTTGCCATTTTGTGGATACAAAACGCTTTGCATCTTCTCAATTAGTGTGCTTCCGATTTGGAACTGTGGAATGAGCATTATATATATATATATATATATATATATATATATATATATATATATATATATATATATATATATATATATATATATATATATATATATATATATATATATATATTCTTTCCAAGTAGGGCTACCTCAACGTGATGAAAGGGTTGTATAATGCCACGATCAGCAAACCTGCATTAGCCAAGGCCACCCATACTAGTTTGGTTTGCTGTGAACAATCAGACAAAAATTTCCTACGATCACTAATCCGCAGTGGTCAGTATGATGGTGAAAACTGGCCAAAGCTCATACATGAATAAGAAGTCTAAGAACATGTCTAAGGCATTTGTCTAACAGTTGACTAGAAGCAGCTGAATTTGTTGTGTATACATACATACATACATACATACATACATATAGATGGTATTTCAGAAATATATAAAAATTTAATAGACTGCAAAAGTTGTTTATTCAAAAATAGAAAAAAAACAGTTATAAGAAAATGACGTGAAAATAAAATCATTGTAGGAGGTCCTATGGAAAACTAAAAAAAAAAAAATGTAGTGTGTAATGTTCATAGTGAGGAGAACGATGCGGTTATTTCTTCAGTTGTTATTCACATTTCATATATTATGTAAAGGAATTCATTGCCTGATCCTCCCTAGTCCTACCTTGGGTAGAGAGGATACTTGTCCTGCTAACTAGGGCATTGTCTCTGTCCCTTGCCTCTGCAATTCGCGAGGTGCCTTTAAACCAACAGCAGGTGAAACTGTCAACATAATAAAATCCTTGACCGTGTTTCAGAGTGTTATTTGTGATAATGGTGATAAAGATACTGTTATAGTTATATAAAGAAGAACTGTGAGTTGAAAATTACGGCTAAGTTTATGGGAATTGTGCTAGTAACCGTATTGTGAAATACTGTGTTTCAGATTTTGTGAAATAAACAATTTGAGACAGGAAAGTACATGGTAAATTTGAGTATTTACTTCACTTACTTAAAGGACTGTTTTCCTGGCCCTATGTGGCGGATTAACCATAAGGCAAACTAGGCACATGCCTTAGGGCCACAAAAAAAATCCAGGCCATTTCTGGTAGTCCAAAAACATTTTGATTATGACTAAGAGAAAAATGTTACCTGTCAGTTATCGGTAATTAGCCATGATGTGAAAGGTCTGAAGTAGTTTACTATGTTTTAAGTGCTTTGGCTGTAAAACAATAAAATTCTTAAGTTTCGTAATCATCAGAACAACAGATATTTCTTTTGACGTTGTTTACATATTCTACATGTATGTCCTTGTCCGTGTGTACTGTTGGTGGCAGAAACTCATAAAGAACCGTTATGGCCCATCATGAGTGACTCAGAGTGCTGACAGGTTTATTTCTGCTCAAATAGTTAAT